>NW_021831998.1:0-42500 GCF_006345805.1 Octopus sinensis
CAGTGAAAGAAGTGTGTGCGCTTCAAGGAGTCCCATGTTGAAAAAAAAAGTTCATTTGGTTATATTCCATGAAATTAAACTGATCAGGCTATGAACTATTCTGCCGATCCTGGTATCATTGGTTTCAACCATTATTTTGCTAGAACTATCGGTATTCTTGAAACCTTGTGTATGGTACATGCATACATGCATACATACACATACATACATACCTATATCCATCCATACATACATGCATACATACACATACATACATACATACATACATACATACATACATACATACATACATACATACATACATGCACACATCCATTCCATCAATGGAACTGTAAAAATCGGTAAAATTTTCCAGCAGTTTATCATTGAAATATATATGAGCATGTCTAGATATGCAACTATATGCCTGGGGATGCACACATACATACATACATACATACATACACATACATACATACATACATACATACATACATATCGAAAAACGAAAATACCCTGTTGTTGATGTTGAAATTTCAATGAAGGAGCCTTGAATGTGTGTGCCTGTGAAGATACGTGGAATAGTGGTTAGGGTGCTTGGTCACAGGATCGTTAGATAATGAGTTCGATTCCCAGACCTAGCAGCGCATTGTCTCCTTGAGCACAACATTACATTTTACGTTATTCCAGATCATTCAACTGTAAATGAGTAACTCTGTGGCGGAACAACAACTCAGAGTGTCGTCATTCGAAAGCTAAAACAATGCAAAGCGCATTGTGACCAGCGATGTATAACAACATTCAATAGTCTGGTCGGTTCTATGATGTGCGTGTGCGTATGTGTGTGTGAGAGTCTATCATTTAATCTTCTTCCGCCAAGCTAAGGAGATTGTACGTCAATACGTCAATACCTTTAATATAAATATAAATAAATTAGTAAATTATATCTGGGTCATCTGATATTCATTAATCGATACGAAGTTCTTATAATGATTATACTTCGTTAAGAAGTTAGATTTAAACTAGTAACATCTAACTGACAGTCATTTCTACTTAGAAGACAGACAAGATGTTGCAGAGGAATTCTCTTCAAGTTATTTTACTCTTACTCTTTACTCTTTTACTTGTTTCAGTCATTTGACTGCGACCATGCTGGAGCAACGCCTTTAGTCGAGGAAATCGACCCCCAGGACTTATTCTTTGTAAGCCTAGTACTATTTTGTATATAAACTTTTTTTGTTTTTTTGTATAATTAATTTCTTTTTCCTAAAGGCACAAGGCCTGAAATTGGCCAAGGGGGCTAGTCGATCACATCTACACCTGTGTTTGACTGCTACTTAATTTATCAACGCCGAGAGGATGGAAGGCAAAGTCGACCACGGCGATATTTGAACTGAGAAAGTAGCAATGGGTTAAATACCGCTAAGCGTTTTGACCGGCGTACTCACGGTCCTTCCAACTCGCCGACTTTTTTTGTTACATCTTTATATATAAAATACCGTTTGCACATACGAGCGTTTGTGCGTGTATTTCGTTGTGTGTGTGTGTGTGTGTGTGAACTTCCATGGTGTATTTACGTATTTCATTTAGAACTTTTTTTCCCGTTTGTTTGCTTGCAATTATATTTCCAGCAAATTTTCTAACGGAAGTCTGCAGTTTTACTTGTATCAAAGCACCAGTTATTCTACCTATTGAAAACCCTTCTCTGCCGCTCAGTCGGTCTATTTTTATACCCATCCTTGCCCCTCATTCATCCCTATTCCATTTATTGTTACACACATACACTCTACACACACACAGACTCTTTCACACACACACATGCACACACACGCACATGGACGATAATATTTTCAAAGAGTAGGGGTTGCGTTCCGGCCTCATAAACTGAATTTAGAATGGGAAAGGAGAGTCTAGAAGAGACCCCAAAACCTGGACGACCTGCAGCTTCGACGCCGGAGGAAAATATTGGTCGTGTTTTGCTGATGGGTGACAGGCGAATGTCTTTAAATCAAATATCCAATGCTGTTAGCATATACCGTGTGAGAGTTGCGAATATTCTACACAATGAGATTGGCATGGCGATGGTTTCCGCTCATTGCTGCCTGTATCGCTGTGACGATGACACCATATCTGGTGCTGATGGAGTTCTTTGAACAACACAGCATAAAAGCAACACCAGTGAAAGAAGTGTGGGGGCTTCAAGGGGTTCCATGTTGGGAAATAAAATTCATTTGGTTATATTCCATGAAAATAAACTTATCAGCCTATGAACTTTTCAGCCGATCCTGGTATCATTGGTTTCTACAATTATTTTGCTATAAAACTATCGGTATTCTTGACAGCTTGTGTATGGTATATACATACATACATACATACATACATACATACATACATACATACATACATACATGCATATGCATACATACAACATACATACACCATACATACATACATACATACATACATACATACATACATACATACATACATACATACATACAGATATGAATACATACATACAGATATATATACATACATAAATACATACAAACATACATATGCATACATACATATGCATACATACATACATACATACATACATACACACACCTTACATACTTACATACATATATACATACATACCTAAATGCATACATAAACACACCTTACATGCATACAAATCTGCATATATACATACATGCACGTATCCATTCCATCAATGGAACTGTAAAAATCTGTAAAATTTTCCAGAATTTATCATTTAAATATATGTGAGCGTGTCTAGATATGCAACTATATGCCTGGGAATACACACATACAACACATACAAATCTGCACATATACATACATACATACATACATACATACATACATACATACATACATACATACATACATACATACATACATACATACATACATACAGACAGACAGACATACATACTTAGACACCCTGTTGTTGGTGTCGAAATTTCAATGAATGACCCTTGAATCTGTAAGTGTGTGTGTGTGTGTTTGTGTGTGTGCGTGTGTGTGTGCGTGTGTGTGTGTTTGTGTGTGTGCGTGTGTGTGTGTTTGTGTGTGTGCGTGTGTGTGTGTGAAGGTACGTGGAGTAGTGGTTAGCGTGCTTGTTCACAGGATCGTTAGATAATGAGTTCAATTCCCAGACCTAGCAGCGCATTGTCTCCTTGAGCACAACATTTTAGGTTATTCTAGTTCATTCAACTGTAAATGAGTAACTCTGTGGCGAAACAACCACTCAGAGTGTCGTCATTCGAAAGCAGAAAACAATGGAATGTTCATTGTGACCAGCGATGTATAACAACATTCAATAGTCTGGTCGATTCTGTGATGTGCGCCCGTGCGTATGTGTGTGTGAGAGTCTATCATTTAATCTTCTTCCGCCAAGCTAAGTGGATTATACATCAATACGTCAATACCTTTTAATATAAATATAAATAAATTAGTAAATTATATCTGGGTCATCTGATAATGATTAATCGATACGAAGTTCATATAATGATTATACTTCGTTAAGAAGATAGATTTATACTAGTAACATCTCCAAATTGACAGTCATTTCTACTTAGAAAACAGACAAGATGTTACAGTGGAATTATTTTGAATATAAACTTTTTTGTTTAATTACTCATTTCTACTAATGGCACAAGGCCTGAAATTGGCTAAGGGGACTAGTCGATCACATCTACACCTGTGTTTGACTGGTTCTTAATTTATCAACGCCGAGAGGATGGAAGACAAAGTCGACCTCGGATACATTTGATCTCAGAAAGTAGCAATGGGTGAAATACCTATTTCTTTACTACCCACAAGGGACTAACACAGAGGAGACAAACAATACAGACAGACGTATCAAGTCGATTATTTCGACCCCAGTGCGTAACTGGTACTTAATTTTTAGTCCCCGAAAGGATGAAAGGCAAAGTCGACCTCGGTGGAATTTGAACTCATAACGTAACGGCAGACGAAATACCGCTAAGCATTTCGTCCGTCGTGCTCACGGTTCCACCAACTCGCCGCCTTTTTTTGTTACATCAATATCTATAAAGCTGAAATGCGAAAAAGTTATTTGTCTCATTTTGGGATGGGAACAGTAGATGGAGTTGGATTGGCGCCAAAATTTACTGGGACATGTAAAAAGAGGCGAGGAAACGACTGGACTAGGTTAGACACCCCTATCTCAAAAGCTGTGGTTCTTAGGGCAACAAAACCCAAAGTTTTACAAGTGTTTGTCGTTTTTCTCTTTCGGATATGACTTTGTCTTCCTCGATCTCTTTCTTTCCTTCCTTTAAACTGCCAGCATGTTGCTGTACGCCGTTAAGAAGTTTTGAATGTCAGCCATGGTGAGTCTACTATCCTCAGGTTCTATCCCTTCAAACTTTGGTTTCCAATATCTTTTTTATTTTTATTCAGCTCGCATGTTCGTCTGTCCCTTTTAAATGTTAGTGTTTTGCTGTCCGCCTTGAAGCAGACCTTTCCGTTGTCACTGCCTGATATTTATGATGGATCTTTCAACATATTTTCTTTCTCAACTTACTCAAAATCTTTTGTTCTTTATAAATGGCAGAGAGAGAGAGAGATAGATAGAGAAAGATAGAGAGTAAGAGAAAGCGAGGGAGATTCCGAGAGAAAGGAAGAGTAAGAGAGGGGGAAAGTGAGAGAGAAAGGAGAGAGAAACAAAGAGGGAGAATGTGGCGATAAGAAACAGAAAGGAAGCAACAGAAAGTAAAAACTAAAAAACTGAAATGCGAAAAGTTTGTTTGTCTCATTTTGCGATTGGAACGGTTTAAAGGGCACTCGATGGGGTCGGATTGGCTCCAAAATTTACAGGGACATGTAAAAAGAGGCGAGGAAGTGAGTGGACTAGGTTAGAAATCCCTATCTCAAAAGCTGTGGTTATTAGGACAACAACACCCACACTTTGACAAGTGTTTGTCGTTTCCCTTTCACATATCACCCTGTCTTCCTCCGTCTCTCTCTTTCCTTCCTTTCTTCCACATTCTCTCTATAATGACGTTTGACAGCTTCGCCATCTCTCTGTCAATCTGTCTCCCACCACCTCTCTCATTGCACGTCTGTCTGTATAGAGAGAAAGTATTGACAGCCTCAAAAGTTTAAATATTTCCGTCACAGGTCTTTTAGAACTGTGAATTATTACGTTGATACAAATTGGATTTTTATGTGAAGCGGGGATGGAAGGGGATTAAAATTTACAGAAGGGGGTGTTTAGGAATTCTCTGTTACATCAAACTAAAAATTTTGCGCCAGCCTTCAAATCGTCAATGTGTTGCCATCCGTCATGAAGAAGTTTTGAATGCCTGCCATGGTGAGTCTACTGTCGTGAGAAAGAATCGCTTCAAAACTTGGTGTTTAGGGATTTTCTTTTACATCAAGTTCAAAATTTTGCGCCAGCCGTTAAACTGCCAGTACGTTGATGTACGTCGTTAAGAAGTTTTGAATGCGAAAAAGTTGTTTGATTTCTTGGTTATTTGTCTCATTTTGGGATGGGAACGGTAGATGGGGTCGGATTGGCGCCATAATTTACACTGGGGGGGGGGTTAAAATGGTGTGGGCAATGGTGTGAGGAGGGTTGTAAGTCGCTCGGGGTTACCGTTTGGGGAAAATTGAGTTTTATGGGATAGACATGTTGTGCTGTTTGAATAATGGTGGCTTTTCGTGTTGCTGCAGGGGCTAGAGGCTGTTATCTTTAATCTAATCTATAAAATGAAGAAGGCGAACGTTGATACAAATTGGATTTTTATGTAAAAAGGGGTCTAAATGGGGCTGGAAGGGGATCCAAATTTACAGGAGCGGGTAACTTGAGGTGAGAAATTGATTGGGAGACGTTTTGGGGCGCTACAGTGGTTGCTTTGGATCTAGACTGGACGCCCTTTGCCCGATTTCAATCAAATTTTCAACATGGTAACGTGGAAGCGGATTTCTAATTTAAGCGCAGAAAAAGGGTTCGAAATTTTGAAAATTAAGGTAAGATTTAAGAAACAGAAATGAAGCTACAGAAAGTAACAACCACGCCCTCACCCGCGCGTAGAGCGGGTCACCTTAAGCTAGTGTATATATATATATATATATATATATATATATAAGAGCGTTTACATGTATGTGTGTTGTGCGTGTGTTTCGTTGTGAGTGTGCGTGTGTATGTGTGAGTGGGGGGGGGGTCAACCTCCATTGTGCATTTACGTATTTCATTTAGAAGTTTTTCTGTTTTGTTTGCTTGCAATTATATTTCCCACAAATTTTGTGACGGATGTCTGCAGTTTTACTTGTATCAAAGCACCAGTTATTCTACCCATTTAAAACTCTTCTCTGCCGCTCAGCCGGTCTGTTTTTATACCCATCTCTGCCCCTCATTCATCCCTATTCTATTTATTGTTACACACATATACACTACACACACACATAAACTCACACAAACACACTCTGTTTCACATACACGCACACCCACATGGACAATGATATTCTCAAAGAGTAGGGGTTGCGTTCCAGCCTCATCAACGGTGCAAAAGTACGCAACTGAACTTAGGATAGGAAAGGAGAGGCTTGAAGAGACCCCAAAACCTGGACGACCTGCAGCTTCGAAGCCGGAGGAAAATTTGGGTTGTATTCTGCTGATGGGTGACAGGCGATTGTCTTTAAATCAAATATCCAATGCTGTTAGCATATCCCGTGTGTGAGTTGAGAATATTCCACACAATTAGATTGGCATGACGATGGTTTCCGCTCATTGGTGCCCGTATCGCTGTGACGATGACACCATATCTAGTGCTGATGGAGTTTTTTCACCAACAGCATGAAAGCTACCAAACACTGCAACATCAATGAAAGAAGTGTGTGGGCTTCAAGGGGTCCCATGTTGGAAAATAAAACTCATTTATATATATTCCTCAAAATTAAACTTTTCAGCCGATCCTGGTATCATTGGTTTTTACCAATATTTTGCTAAAACTATCGGTATACTTGACAACTTGTGTGTGGTACATACATACATACATACATACATACATACATACATACATACATACATACATACAAACATACATATATACATACATGCATACACCTCACATATATACTTATGTTTTTTCTCTTTTTTTCTGTGTTTTCTTGTTTGGATTAACTTTATATACATACATACATACATACACCTTACATATATATATCCATACATACACCTTACATATATATATACATACATACATACATACACACACCTTACATACTTACATACATATATACATACATACCTAAATGCATGCATAAACACACCTTACATGCATACATATGCATATATACATACATGCACGTATCTATTCCATCAATGGACCTGTAAAAATCTGTAAGATTTTCCAGAATTTATCATTTAAATATATGTGAGCGTGTCTAGATATGCAACTATATGCCTGGGAATACACACATACAACACATACAAATCTGCACATATACATACACACATACATACATACATACATACATACATACATACATACATACAAACAGACAGACAGACAGACAGACAGACATACATACATACCAAAAAACGAAAATACCCTGTTGTTGATGTTGAAATTTCAATGAAGGAGCCTTGAATGTGTGTGTGTGTGTGCGCGCGCGCGTGTGTGAAGGAACGTGGAGTAGTGGTTAGGGTGCTTGCTCACAAGATGGTTAGATAATGAGTTCGATTCCCAGACCTAGCAGCGCATTGTCTCCTTGAGCACAACATTACATTTTACGTTATTCTAGTTCATTCAACTGTAAATGAATAACTCTGTGGCGGAACAACCACTCAGAGTTTCGTCATTCGAAAGCTAAAACAATGGAATGCGCATTGTGACCAGCGATGTATAACAACATTCAATAGTCTTGTCGATTCTGTGATGTGCGCGCGTGTGTGTATGTTTGAGAGTCTATCATTTAATCTTCTTACGCAATGCTAAGTGGATCGTACGTCAATACGTCAATACCTTTAATATGAATATAAATAAATTAGTAAATAATGTCTGCGTCATCTGATATTGATTAATCAATACGCAGTTCTTATAATGTTTATGCTTCGTTAAGAAGATAGATTTAAACAAGTAACATCTAACTGACAGTCATTTCTACTTAGAAGACAGACAAGATGTTGCAGAGGAATTCTCTTCAAGTTATTTTGTATATAAACTGGGGGTTTTTTGTATAATGAATCCTTTCTACTGAAGGCACAAGGCCTGAAATTGGCGGAGGGTGCTTGTGTATCACATCGACACCAGTGTTTTACTGGTACGTAATTTATCGACCCCGAGAGGATGAAAGTCGACCTCGGCGGTATTTGAACTCAGAATGTAGCGATGGGCGAAATATTGCTAAGCATTTTGACTGGCGTGCTCACGATTCTACCAACTCGCCAACTCGCCAACTTGTTTTGTTATACTTTTATATATAAAAGGGCGTTTGTACGTGTGTGTGTGTGTGTGTGTGCGCGCGTGTGTTTCGTTGTGTGTGTGTGTGTGTGTGTGTGTGTGTGTGTGTGTGTGTGCGTCTGTGAGTGTGTATGTTCCTCGTGCATTCAGAAACTGACTTCCCATTTTGATGTATGTGGTATCAAAAGATTCAGTAATCTTTCGACTACCAAATAAACTTTATTTTCATTTACATATTCGCATGACAAAAATTTATCATTATAATTTTTTTTTGTCGCCTATCTTAAACTGTATTTTGTACCACCTTGCAACGGCGACGACGTTACATTTTCTGTATACTTTTGTTTACGCTTTAGTTACGTTCGTTAGGCCGATGACCGAGAAATATATGTGTATGACGGTGTATGGGTCTGTCAATACACGTACATTTTTGTTACGACTAACACACGCATTCTTTCTTAAAGAAACACTAAAATCTTCTCGAACAGCCATCCATCACCTCACCACTTTCAAAATTCTACAAACTCCCTATGTTTCACTGTTAGCTTTTTGGAAAGCGAGGAATATTCTTCAGAAATAATGTCGTTTACCTGTTGTTTCTAGCATGCTGGGTTTTCTGGTGGTGTCTGGTATATTTTATGTCTGCTGTTTCAGTGCATTTCTACGCATGCGTGAAACATCAGATGAAAGTGAAACATTGGGTAATTTCAGCTTTTTGAAAGCGGGTAGGTGATGGGTGGGCGAGGTGGGGGGAAGAGCACTGAGTGTTTCTTTATGAAAATTAAACTTTAAAAATATATTTCCCAGATTAGTAATCTCTGTATTTTACTACGTGGATAAAAAAGCAAAAAATTCGAAAGAAAGTTACGAATTAAGAAATTGCAACGGGGACGGTGGGTGTGCGGATTCAAATTTTACAAACATGATTTCTGGCCAAAATCATATTAACCCTCTTTTATACGTAGAAACAATATATAGTTTGTGATCCTTCTTAAGGACAGAAAGCACTTTCATACACCCTCCCCCTTCACTTTAAACAAAAAATAACTTTCATTACGCTAGTCATCCAGTTCACTGTATATCAGCTGTACCGATTCTGCCTATAAGAAAGGAACCAATAATACAATGTGACTATCGTTCATAGCAGCCGTGCAACGCCGGGATGCATTGGTAGTGATTAATATATTGTTTTTAGTTATTTAAGAATTTAGCCAGCACGACTACACAGAGACACACATTCTATACATACATACATACATACATACATACATACATACATTCATACATACATACATTCATACATACATACATACATTCATACATTCATACATACATACATACATACATACATACATACATACATACATACATATGTACATATGTACATACATACGTACATACATACATACATACATACATACATACATACATACATACATACATACATACATACATACATACATACATACATATGTACATATGTACATACATACATACGTACATACATACATACATACATACATACATACATACATATGTACATACATATATACATACATACATACATACGTACATACATACATATGTACATATGTACATACATACATACGTACATACATACATACATACATACATACGTGAGAGGGGATCCCCAAAAGTAACCAGAAACGGTCTCTGTGGGGCAAGCCAGTTGTAGTTCAGTCTTTCGCTGCTAGAAGGCACTTGATGCGACGCTTAGGCACCAGTCTGCGACCAGCGGCGTTGGATTAAGTAGTAATGTCACGTGGTCTGTCTTTGTTTTGCAGTGTTTCTTCCCTGTTCGTCGATATTTGCGATGGCTGAAACGAAGGAACAACGTGTTTCTGTGAAATTTTGTTCTTTATTGGGGAAAGCGGCGAGCGAAAGAGTTGTCATGCTGCAAACAGTTTACAAGGACGCTGTCATGAGCAAATCACAAGTTTACGAGTTGTTTTCACGCTTTAGGAGTGGTCACTTGTCGCTTGAAAATCAACCTCGTTCGTGGCGACCATCGACCACCCGAACGAATGAAAACGTCACGAAAATACATGAACTGATCTTAGGGGACCGTCACTGAATGATTGATGAACTTGTTGATATGACTGATGTTTCTTGGAGATCTTGCCAACGAATTTTGAGCGAGGAATTGCGAATGAAAAGAGTTGCAGCCAAATGTGTGCCTCACTTGCTCACGTAAGAATAAAAGTAGTCACGACTAAATGGGTATCGTGAACTGAAACAACTGTTGGATGGTGATCCGGACCTTTTTTCGAAGGTCATTACTGGTGGTGAAAGCTGGTGCTACGAATACAACCCGGATACGAAGCAGCAATCAAGTCAATTGAAGCATTCAATGTCACCACGCTCCCCAAAGTGCATCAAGTGAAGTCCAGTGTCAAGATGATGCTGACTTGTTTCTTCGATGAGAAAGGAATTGTCCACACAGAATTTGTTCCTCCAGGTCAAACTATTAACCTAGCATTTTACTTGGAAGTTCTGAAACGTTTGCGAAATGTGGTGAGACGAAAACGCCCCAACTTGTGGAAAAGAGTGATGGTTTCATCACGACGATGCGCCTGCGCACAAAACCTTAAGTGTAAGACAGTTTTTGACCGAATTGACGTGGTGATATTGAATGCTTCATTTGACTTGATTGTTGTTTTGTATCCGTGTCGTAGTCGTAGCATTAGCTTTCATCACCAGTGATGGCCTCCGAAAAAAGTCCGGATCACCAGCCAACAGTTTGTTTCTGTTCAGGATACGCTTTCAGTCGTGACTGCTTTTATTCTTCCGTGAGCAAGTGAGACACAAATTTTGCTACAACGCTATTCATTCGCAATTCCTCACTCAAAATTCTTGTCCTGTCCACCCCGAATGCAAAGCGTCCTTAGAGGAAAACGTTTTACAGATGTGAAAGAGATGAAGAAAAGAAAAACGACGGAGGCGTTAAAAGGAGTTTAAAGATTGCTTTGAACAGTGGAAAACGCGTCTGGACCGATGCATTGCTTCAAATGGAGAATACTTTGAAGGCGATAAAAGTGTAAACATGTAAATCGAAGTGAATAAAATAATATTGCAAAATTCCGGTTTCTTTTGGGTACCCCTGGGAAGGCATACATACATACATACACACACATGTATGTATGTTATATATATATATATATATATATATATTATATATATATATATATATTATATATATATATATAATATATATATATATATACATATATATATTAAATTAGAGATAAAACCACCATTAGGCAAATCTAATTTAATATAAATATATATATTGTTATATTTCGGAATGGTCATTTCACTAAATAAACATAGACTCATATAGAGATATAAGCATACGCAAATGAAGACACATACAATAGAAATACAAAATGGCGGACGGTTAGTAAGGAGAGACACAATTAAGAAAGAAAAAAGCAAAGGACCACTGATGCAGTCACAGGAGTGTGACGAAAGAACTCTGGCCGAAATAAGATTAAAATTAATGTAAAAAATAAATAACACTGAAGCAAAATAACACCAAATATATAGTGCGTGTGTTTTTATTGGCTAAACTGGCAGAATGACCATTCCGAAATATAACAATATATGTTTCAACACACGACTTCACATAAAAAATCTTGCACAACAAATATAAATATATATATTTATACTGTAAAATTGGATTTAATCCTAGATCTAATTTTTCCCTGTAAGTTTGGATTTACTCCCTAATATTATTATTATTATTATTATTTTTATTATTATTTTTATTATTATTTTTATTATTATTATTATTATTATTATATATATATATATATATAATATATATATATATATATAATATATATATATATATATGTATGTATGTATATGTATATATGTATGTATGTATATATATATAATGAGGGTGATAAATTGAATATTAATTTAATTAATATTAATTTAAAACCAGTAACCTAGCATATAGAAAAATCTGAAAATTCAGAAAAATTGTAATACATGCGCATAATAAGGATGACCACTAAGTGGGCATCCAATATGCTAGAAGATCACCTACGATCTAACTACAAAGAAAAGAATGTTCTCTAGAGAAATTCAGCAAACACCAGAACATTAGCGGGTAAGACAGATGAAAATATACAAAATACAGAATTAATCGTTGACCGATTTCGTCATCAACGATTTTACTTATGTAATCATCGTTCGTGGACTCTTCAGTACGATCGTTCCAATTCAATATAATTTGTAGAACTATACACTAGTTGTCCTTATAAAATTATACGTTGTCCTTATAAAATTAAACATTACAAATCGTATACAATATTATTATTGGGAAAAATTCGAAGTCTTACAGCTGTTTCTGGGATATCTCCGAGTATGGGATATTCTATCATCAGAGACAAATAGGGAAAAATAGGGAAAATGAAAATGGAATATATTAATGAGATGAAGTCATAGAGGAAGGGAGTAAAGGAATAAGGAGATGGAGAGGGAAAAGAAGAAAGAAGCATAAAAGTTCATTGTTCAACTTTCTGATGTTATAGAAAAAGAGCATACTCGGGGATATCCCAGAAACAGCTGTAAGACTGAATTTTTTCCAATAATAATATTGTATACGACTTGAAATTTTTGCCTTGCCTTAATGTTTGTTGTCCGCTTTAACAAGCGCGTTGTTTATTTGTGTGTGTTTGAGTATGTGTGTGTGTGTCTTTATGTATCTTTCCCCCACCCCATCACCGCTTGAAACCAATGTTGATGCGTCATCGTAACTTAGCAGTTCGACAAAAGCGACCCGATAGAATAAGCTCTAGACTTACTAATGATAAGTCCTGGGGTCGATTGCTTAGACTAAAATCCTTTAACCCTTGGTCTACCCAATATTTTTCTTTTAGTTAAATTTTATTTAAATTACCTCTATTTCTTAGCTATATTATATATGCCATCAGGCGAATAAAGAATTACTGTTTCACAGAAATTTTAATTAAAAAAATACAGCTTACAGAATATATTATAAATTTTTAAGAATTACAAAAATACAGAATTACAGCTCTTCATGGCAGTGAATGCAGACAACATTTGAATGTTCTTGACAAACATGGATATTACAATTCTTACATGTAATACGAAACTTCCCGTCTTTTGTGGGGACCACACAAAGAACATCTTCCTTTTTTCTTTGGTTGAGAAATCTCAAATGAGGTTGAATATCATCTTCTTTTTCTGTTTGGTTGAGAAACAGAACTAGAAGATTGTTTGTCGTGTTCTTGTTGAGCATTAACTCCAGCAAGTTCCTTTCCTAACTGAATTAGGCACTGTCTTCTTCTATCCTCGAAACTTTGCAAGTGAAGCTGTTAACAATAATGTAAGCATTCACTGCCCTTATATCAATCATATTGTAGAATATAACCATAGGCCATCTTTGACTTTTTCTTTTGCAAGTGTATATCATTACCATCTTATCTAGGGTATTTGCTCCTCCTTTTGTTTTGTTGTAACGTGTAATAACTTCAAGTTTCTTCTCAGCACTTTTTGAATCAATTGAATGCTGGGAGTCATTGTACTCATAAGTGTGACAACATAATTTTTCTTGGGACAATAAGATAGAATCATAGAATCCTTTTGAAATCCAAATACTGTGCTGTTGATTTCTCTTTCTTTGCCATTTGTGAAACCACTTGGAAGTTCAACCCTGTTCTTTCTAATTGTTCCAGCTAAAGTAGTTTTCTTGCTAAGCAGCTTTCAAGCCAATCCTAGACTTGTAAAAAAATTATCACAAGTTATATTGCGACCAGTATGTTCAAGTTCCTAGGTCTTCAACAACTCTTGAACCTTGATTTGTCTCTCTACTTTTTACTGGGTCTTTTCCAGTGTAGATTTGCATTTTCCAGGCATAAGACGTTTCACTGTCGCATATTGCCCAAATTTTAATTCCATATTTCCCTGGTGTTGAAATAATATATACCCGGAATGGGCAGCGCCTTCTGAATGAAACTAATTGTTCATCAACTGTCATGCATGAACTTGGAGTATATCTATCTTGCAAATTCTGATTCCACATTTCAAATACTTCTCTTATGGGTTCCAATTTATCATCACTTCTCTTTTATCTTCTTTGCACTAGCATCCTCAAAACGCAATACTTGTAAAATCTGGTTTGTTCTTAGTAAATAATGCAAAAATAGAAGACGCCGGTTGCATATTGATATTCCTTATCATTATGTGTGTGATAAAGGGATGACTGTTTGGAAACTACACGAGAGATGAGAAGAGAAAATTACTTCAAGACTTTAGTTTCTAAGTCCAAAGAAAGAAGAAATATTTTATCTGAGATTGTTATTGTTACATGTTGAAGAAGCTCGTATTTTTTTTTGTTTTTTTTGGTGGTCTTAAAATAGTTAATTGTGTGCGATGATCTTGAAACAGTTGACGGTGTACGATGTAAGTTATGATGAGAAAGCTGTTAATTTTCATTTAGCACAAATTACAATAAACTTTATATAAGGCTGGGACCCTAATTATTCGGAATATTTTTGATTGTTTTTAAATGAAAAACTGCCAAGCCTTTACATAAGAAATTTATCAATGGTCTTTTTCCGTTGTTTTGATAAAATTATTTTTCACAACTTGTGTATAGTAATCCATACATGCATACAACAACACACACATACACGCACAGACACGCGCACATAGACACACATAGACACGCACGCACACACACACAACTATACATATGTATATGTATATATAAATGTATCATTTAGCGTTCTTATGCCATTTCAAGTTGTAAGACAATACCTTTTCATCCAGAGTACCTTCGTAAGGTGTATTGAATAGATAAACACTTCAGTTGAGCTATACAATACCAGGTAATAATGATAAATCGATACGAAGATCATATAATGATTATACTTCATTAAGAGGATAAATGCAAACAAGTAACATCTCGTTCTTGACAGACATTTCTACCTAGAAAACAGACAGGATGCTGCAGAGGAATTGTTTTCAAATTATTTGTATGTAAACGATTTATTGTATAATTAATATATGTTTTTAATTACTTAAGGGCTTAGCCATCACCACTATGTGTATATATATATATATTATATATATATATATTATATATATATATATATATATATATATATATATATACATACATACATACATACATACATACATACATACATACATACATACATACATACATACATACATACATACATATATGCCTTATTTATGCATGAATAAATATATCCTTGGATGTATTTCCTTTGAGAGTTTTAATGCAAATTTCATTTTCTCACATATATATGAATATATTTTGTTTATTTTATTGCATAAGTTAATGTTTAAAGAATGTGTTGTTACATTGTTTCGCTGTGATTCTTTACAGTATGTAGTGTAAAATATAAACATTTTTCTGGCTGGTGATTATATATGGAATTTTTGCATGCATGGAATGGAACTATTTGAGATGTACGACTAAATTGAAAGTGTCTTGCGTACGATAAGGGCCGAGTTTATCTGGATCATATTTTGGACTGACAATAACGTCGATATGGCTTTTATGATTTTGTTTATTTTTTTTATCATACATTGTTCTTCAATTACTATTGATATTGTTTTCAAATTCATACCTGCTTCCTATTTATTTTCATTTCAAGACTTGAACATTGAGTTTCCACATCTCTCACCGGAAATGTTTGGACAAAAAGAAATTGAGATATCAATAAGAGTACAAATATTGTTCTTTCACTTTTTAATAAATTATATTTGTACGTTTTTCTTTTATATCTTTGTCAGTCATTCTCCAGTTGTAAATAACTGGACTTAGCAAGGAATGGATCGCCGGAAAGGATGTGGTCAACTCTTTCATTATATTTTTCGTTGTACAGTCTATGTTCCGCATACAGAAGTCAGTCCTAAAAAGTTCTCCAATGTTTTATTTTAAATCGGTGAGTGATTTTTGCACCAAAATTATATTCTATGATCTGGTTAAGTACATATTAGGCTATATTTCTCCGCGAGTAGTTGGTAAGACTAAAACATGTCTGGAATTAACCCTATCCCAAATTTCAAAAATTAAAAATTCTTTTTGGTTCACTACATTCACTCTTTATCTCGCTCTTAATGTACGTAATACTTTCACTAAAGTTTCTGAAGTGTCTAGAATTTTCTATTCCAAGAAATATTCATGCTTCTTATCTCGTTTGAAACTGATAACATTTCTTTTTCTTTCCTCATCTTCTCCCTTTTCTATTTTTGTTACTATCTTTCATCTCACCCTCACTCCTCCACTCTCTCTTCTTAATTTTCTCTATCTTTCTATCCCTCTCTCTATCACTCCCTCTCTCTCACTCTCTCTCTCTCATTATTTCAATGAATAACTTTATGATTGTCCAAGCAAAAAGTTTTTTAATTTAGTCTCATGGCATTTTCTGGCCAACCATAAATAGCATAGAATATTTAATAGAAGAACGCTTAACGTCATGTATTCTTATTGCAAGCACTTCGGCTCTCTAACAAGCCAGCATAGCACGAAAATACTAAGCAAAACTAACGGCACCACTGAAGGAAACAGCCGAAAATGTAACTTCAAAGACCAAAGCTGCTGTCCTTTAGGGGGAGATTGTCTACTTAAAGGCGTAGTAAACAGAGCCAAATCCCAGATGGACAGCACGGATGAATACAAGATGTACACAGGCTAGGCAGAGAATTCCTTTAAAACGAGACCTTAGCAACTTATGAATTGATTTAAACATCTAGGAAACAGATCTACGACGAGCCTAGCTAAACATATATAGCATTTAAAAGGAACAAAGTTTTTATCGTTTGAAATCCATTGGGCTGTCTTGGAAATGATGATGCCCATAACAACAGCAGCAACATTACCAACGTGACGACGGAATTCCATACGTAATATCATGGAGAATCCTAGAACACCCAGGCCCCCTCCATAAACGGGACCAAGCATTGTAAACTGTGCATAGCTGAACCGGTGAGAATACTAAAGGTCTTCCTCGACCCGGGGAACATTCTTTACTCCAGAACAGCGGTCTTCGGAACATGTTAACACTTCAGGATATTCCTGCAGGCCTATTGCGATCCACATGACAACAGAGTCATTTACGATTGAGAGCCAAAGGGAGATAACCCCTATTGCTAGAGAGGCTGTGATCCAATAGGTTTGGGTTTCACGTCCATAAAGCGCTTAGCTTTATGGACGTGAAACCCAAGGTAATCCCATAGACCGGCCTTATCTAACTTTAAATAATATGCTGCTCTATAACTTAGAGAGTTTTATTTCTGATTTATGTGTTACCTACGATATACATACATGTATATATATTTATATATATATATATAAATACATATATTTATATACATATATATACACACACATATATATATCTACACATATGATATTTTTATATAAGCTTAAAGCTTATGGTGATCACTGTATGTCTAATAGTCTAATAAAGCGACAGACAAAAGGCTTTCTTATTCGCACGGAATTCGAATCCACATCCCTTTGTAAATACGACCAAATGTGTTACCTTTACACTTGCTAATAAGCCTCCCTCTTTCTGTCAAGTTTAAGTTCGTATTTGTTTTAAGTAATCAAACTTTCTATATGATTTCGGGGCGAATGTTTTTTTTTTATTACGGCGCCATAATAAAACAAAACATTCGCTCCGAAAGCATATATATATATGCATGTGTGTGTGCGTGTGTGTATGTGTGTGTGTGTTTGTGTGTGTGTATGTATGTATGTATGTATGTATGTATATATGTGTGTGTGTGTGTGTGTGTGTGTGTGTGTGTGTGTATTAGATTCTGTTACGAACGTCGTAGACACGCAACGTAGTTCTCCAGGCTTGCAGGTATTTGTTTGTGTAACCGTTTCCCTGCATTATACGATCTAGTTGTGCTTCAAGGGCATCCTATTCGTTCGTCGACGCCTGCGAGCTTGAAGCAGCCACTGAGTGTATCAAGAGATGTATCTCTTGATACAGTCAGATGTATCTGTTGATACTCTAAGAATAGCACAGATTATATCGGCAGACAAAATGTCGTCAGCATTGGCGGATGGAAACGTTGTATCACGGGATTTCATCGTAAATTACGAATCATAAGCAAGAAGTATCCAAGCAGCGAATGTTTGATAGAAAGTCTGTCAAACCGATACAGTTAACACTGAGTAAAAATCTTATCCACTTTTGCTGACGAAACTCCCCCACCCGAAATACGCTGTATTTTTTGGCACCTAACGCTTATACGGCATATTTTCTCAGGACAAAGGCCACAGTCTACGGCGTCTACGGCGTTCTGAACAACACCTCCTAGAGCAAATTAATACATACATACATACATACATACATACATACATACATACATACAGACAGACAGACAGACAGACAGACAGACAGACAGACAGTCAGACAGACAGACAGACGTGTGTATAGGTTAAGATTTATAATTAAACGTACTAGTTTCTAATTTCGTGCAAATATGTAACCCAAATTTTTTTTTGTTTTTTTCAAAATCGATGTTGTTTTAAAATTGATTTAATTTAGAATATAATTATGTTAACTGGACAGTTGATTATTTTCAGAAGTAAAGAAGTAATCATTTTGATCATAAATTTAATGAAATTGAACACTAGATCCATATTCTCGAAACAAACATTCTGAATATAATTATTTTCAGTTGCATTTATTTAAAATAGCTGTACATAGTTTGTTTTTGTTTTTAATTTTAAGAAATGATATATAAACAACAAAGCTAATCCATTAATGTATGTCGTATTGTTGCTATGTGTAGGTGCTTTCCATGGGTGGCTGTGTTGAGTATAGTATGATGTGGGCGAATTAGTTCTCAACTGTTTAATACCCAATATTGCAGAGAAAAACTTACAAATTGCATGGGTATATATTAAATTTATAAAGAGAATATAGAATGGAAATATATATATAACAATTGCCAATCCAAAACTTAAAATTTAAAATATATTAGCATAACAGCTGCCATATGCGTATCTTCCATTGCTATTATACTTACTCACTAATCTACTTCAACTATTAGCGGTTCTTCTACTTCCTACACTATTAATACTACAGCGATCTCTAACTGGATTTCTGCACATTTCCACTACTCCACTAATCAAGCCCACTTAAGACATCAAACTCTCCTACTCTCATCGCACTTATTCCACGTGATCTCTTTGATCGTGCATTAAACTGTCTGTCTGCTCACTCCTCCAAGAGCAACGGTCTTATAATTCTCTCACCAGTCATTTTATTTCTTATTGAAACCAACCTAAACACGTTTAAACTAAAAATCCACTGGATTCATCTGTAACAGTATAGATTTTTAAAAATTGGTAACACTAGGCAACAAAATTTTTGCTACTATTAGACGAAACGGTGCTCATAGGTAATTTGGGAGCGCTGATTCCGAATCTGCAATCATTTTTGTTCTAGCACGTCACATTTTTGCGCTATCATTATTATGCTGCTATCAAAATTATAATAATGTGAAAATTCATGACAAATCAAATGTATGTTATGTTAAGCGTAAATTACTGTTATTTGATATAAGAACAATAGCAACTAGGTGAACAAGTGGCTCTAAAACCAATGAAACAAGACAAAAGTGTAAGTGAATATTATTAATTTTATGTTTTTCAAAAATAGCTTTGGCGTCTTCTTTTACGCTTCTGCTGCATATCCGTTTCTCGTTTAAAAAACCAGCAGTAGTCCGTCAGCATGTTTGTTGTAAGCCTGCCACTGTAGCGCCTTTCTAGCTCTTTGATTTCGTGATGAAGTCGTTCACCCTGCTCATCGCTTACATCACTCATACTGAGTGGAAAAAAAGTCAAGATGACAGTGGACGAAATGAATTTTTAGAGACATTCCCAAGTTGCTCATAAGCTTTCGAAAAATCTTTCACAATTGCAACATAGTTAGATGAAGTGGCGGTGTGGTAAGTAGCTTGCTTTCTTCATTGCGCATGTGTGAATCAGAGTTGTGTTTGATACTGAAGCTGTAAGATGTGTTTTTGAAGCTGTCTTAAATGGAAGATTTTTGAAACTCAGCTGTAAGGTAAGATTTTTGGTGTCCAGTGGGGACCTGTTGTTTGCCGCAACTATTTTTCACAAACAAGAAGTCCTCACTGGATTCTAGTCTACCTGGAGCTGAGTGAATTTTTTTTTTTTCACTTAATTGTGAAAGTTTTTGTATAGGTGGGCGCTTGAAAATAGTATTTGTCCAGGAATAACTCCGTGGGAATTTTTAGAAAAATTTCAACAATATTGTTCCTGTCAAGGTGTACCTATTAGAAGAAAATTGGAATGATTTTTTTAACTGTTTAACATTTGCGTTAAAATTTTGGCATGCAGTGCCGAGTGGCCTTTGCTGTATTTTGAACTGTTGCTCTCTCTTCATCTATCTTTTATTAAAAAAAAACTCTTTATTGAGCTGTTATTTTTCTCCTTCCTTTTTGTTTGAACTTTTTTCTCTTCCTTCATTTTCCTTAGTTATTTTGTATTTTAAAACTGTATTTTTGGACTTTTTTAAAAAACATGGCAAATAACAATGGAAAGTTGGTGGAGTGGGAAATTACGCCACCCAAAAGTTGGTTAAAAGAACTTGAAAGTAAGACGGTGGTTTTGAAGACCTACTCTAGGACCTTCGACGCCATTGCCGTTTTCATAAAGGATATAATCGAAAGAGAGCTGGCAGAATTTAAGCCAGCGATTAAGTTTATCTCTCGGGAGTCAAATACGCAACCATGTGGTTGCTGTTTGAATCCCCAGAAGTGGCTTGTGAATTTGCGAGCCAGCCCTGGAGGGCAATGAAATTTTGTTTCTTCCAACTTATTGTGGGAAGAAGTTGACGAGAGCCTGGGTATGCGGCTTGCCACCCGGAGTTGAGCACGAAGGGATAGGAGATGCTATCCGCCGGGGTATGGGTGGCAGTAGCACCAAGCTCCTCAACGTAAATATTCTGCCTCCGGCTTACTGGGGGGAGTCAAAAATTGTTTTGACCCTATGGACCCAGTCAGCCGAAAGTCTGGTATTTCGAGACTTTTTGAGAATGGCCGGGTCTAGGTATCCGGTAATGCTTGAGGGACGCCCCCGCCCCAATTGTCATCTGTACCTGGAGCCTGGCCAAATAAATAAGAACTCTCCTCAAGGGCAAAGCAAAGTCCTGGAGCGGTTGACGGAGACCTCTGTAGAGGAAGGAATGAAGGCGGCCGAAGAGACGAAGGACTCCTCAAAGAAGAGCCGCAAAAGGAAGAAGGTGAGCAATCCTAAGGATGAGGGAGGAGAGGCGAATCTCCCGGTCACGGAAGAGACGCACCCTCCCCCAGTCGAGAAGAAAAAAGAGGAAGAGGAGGAGAAACGGGACATTGCCTGCAGTCGGAAACATGGCGCCGGAGTGTCCCCGAGCCTCATCGGTTGTGTCACCGGCGGGGCGGAAATTGTGCCGCCAACGGTAGAATTGACCCCCTCGGACCCGGAGGACGAAGAACAGTTGGTCTTCTTTTATAGAGGTGGAGAGGTGGAAAAGGTGGTGGCAGAACACTACGAGGGAGTACCTTTGGCCTTCACACGGGATCCCGAATGGCCTCCACAGATAGCTGTGGAAGTGATAACGTTGCGCGTGTTACATAGGCTGGAGGGAATAAAAGAGAAATATCGCTCGTGGCCGGGTGACGCCAACTCGGAGCCCGTCTTGATTTTAAAGCAAGCATGGGTGATGGTGGAGTACATGGACACAAGCGATGATGAGGTGGAAAATTGACAAGAGGTTGAAAAGACTCAGTATTATAAAGTGCAAGAGGCTCAGCGCCTCATTTGTAATGGACTAGTGTTGATTGTATATTGAATATTTTATTGTATGTTATTGCATGTTATTATTTGTAATGGACTATTAAGTCCAATAATTGTAAAAACTGTCGTGAGAGGTTCAATACCGCATTTTGTTTTTGTTTTTTCTGTTGGAAAAAAAGAAGAATGATGTTTTAGAGAAGCAGAAAATCGGCGGACGTTTTTTTGTCTTCTCCCATCAATATCATCCTTGTTTCATCATTCACCTTATCAATGTATGTGTCCAGCCCGCAAGCCTCTCTTTCTAATGCCTTTATGGCAAACCTTAATGAAATAAAGTAGCTTGCTTACCAACCCATGAGTCTTTGAGACTTCCCATAAGTCTTTGTTGTCAGTGTACGCATGCGTCATTTTGATGTGCACTGAAAAAGACAGTCGGCAGTGTTTAACCTGCCAAAAAGAAGCTGCTGCAAGGTAAGACTTTTGTCTCTTGAGTCCAGTGGGTGTTGTTGTCTGTGGTTATATTTTTTACAAACAAGTAGTCCTCAGTGGATTCAGGATGTTGGTCTGCTTGCGGTTCAGCAATATTGGGAGCGTATCCTTCAACCAAAAGTTGTTCACTTTTTAATAGTGCATGTTTTTACAACAACATTTACCATTTATTGGAAAGCTGTATTTCAAGTGTCCACATTAAGTGAAAATTTTTTTCTCGTTGTGAGAAGTATAGTTTGGTGGCGTATCCTGCCACCAAAAGTTGTTCGCTGTTTGTGAATAGTGTGCATTTTTACAACTACGTTTACCAATAATTGGAAAGCTGTATTTCAAGTGAATCAGTCCAGGTTCTAATTGGAATACCATAGGGTTTGGAGTACCTGAACGCCCAGGAGATTTTTTGCTGTGTTTTGTTGAACTATTGTTTTCTTCTTCTATTGTGACTTTCTTATTGAACTGTTTGCTTTTTATCTTCTTCCCTTTTGCTTCCTTTTGATTTCTCACTTTTCTTTTTGAAATTTGTGAACTATTTTGGGGACTTTTTACTTTTTATTTTAAAACATGGCAAAAAATACGGATAAGATTGTAGAGTGGGAGATTGTCCCACCTAAGGAGTGGTTCAGACAGCAAGAGGGAAGGACGGTGGTGTTGAGAACGTATTCGAAGGTTCTCGACACCATTGCCGTCATCTCCAAGCAGATGAATGAGCAGGAGTTGGTGGAACATATGCTATCCATTAAGTATATCTCTAGGGGCGTCAAATATGCAACGGTGTGGTTGCTGTTTGACACTCCAGAGAAAACTCGCAGTTTTGCGAGCCAGCCCTTTGAGGGTAAAGAAATTTTGTTTCTTCCCACTTATTGTGGGAAAAAATTGATGAAGGCTTGGGTTTGTGGTTTGCCACCCTGAATTGAACCTCAATGGATAGAGGATACTATCCGTCGGGGTCTGGGTAGCAGCGGAGCCAGGCTCCTCAATGTGAAAATTCTTCCTACGTATGATTGGGTTGGGTCAAAAGCTGTTTTGACCCTGTGGGCCCAATCAGCCATGAATCTGGTTATGCCAGATTTTTTGAAAATGGCCGGGTGCAGGTACCTGGTGATTCTTGGGGTCGCCCCTTTCCCAGGTGTCATCGGTGCCTGGAGCCAAGCCATATAAAGAAAAGCTGTCCTCGGGAATAAAGCAAAGTCCTGGAGATCTCTGTAGAAGGAACGAAGACAGCCGAGGAGACGGAGGACTCCTCAAAGAAGGGCCGCTAGAGGAAGAAGGTGAGCAACAATGGGTGCTCAACAAAGGATCCTAGAGATGAGGGAGGCGAGGCGAATCTCTCGGTCACGGAGGAGACGCACCCTCCCTTAGTTGAGAGGAAAAAATAGGAAGAGGAAGAGAAATGGGACATTGCTGGCAGTCGGTGACATAGAACCAAAATGTCCCGGAACCTTGCCGGTAGGGGTTGTGCCTCCGGCAGGGTAAGAGACGCCGTTGGGAGCAATTGTGCCCCCAGCGGTAGAATTGACTACCTCGAACTCAGAGGAAGAGGAACTATTGGTCTTCTTCTACAGAGGAGGAGAGATTGAAGAGGTGTTGGAAAAGCACCATAAGGGAGTACCTTTAACCTTCACACAGGATCCCGAATGCCCTCCGTAGATAGCTGTGGAGCTCATAACGTTGCCCGTGACGTATATGCTGCAGGGACTGAATGAGGAATAACGCTTGTGGCCGGGCGGATCCCGCCTTGGTCTTGAATGAGGCGTGGGGGATGGCGGAGTATATGGGCACAAGCGATGTTGGTGAGGAATAGTGACATGTGGTTGAAAAGACTCAGTGTTATAATGTTTATTGTATAATGTTTAATGATTATTGCATGTTATTGTGTTTAAGAGGCTTAACGCCCCAATTCTTAAATGGACTATTAGTCCAAAAATTGTAAAACTGAAGTAAGAGGTTCATTACCTCGTTTTGTCTTTTTCTGTTAAAAAAAACGAGAGAATTATGTTTTAGAGAAGCAAAAACAGGCGGGCGTTTTTTGTCTTCTCCTATTAATATCATCCTTTTCATCATTCACCTCGTCAATGTCTTTGTCCAGCCCGCAAGCTACTCTATATCATGCCTTTATGGCAAAATTTTTTAAATAAAGTAGCTTGCTCACCAAACACATGGTTCCGGATTCAGTCCCACCGCATGGCACCTTGGGCAAGTATCTTCTACTATAGCCTCGGGCCGAACAAAGCCTTGTGAGTGGATTTGGTAGACGGAAACGGAAAGAAAGCACGTCGTATATATGTATATATATATATATGTGTGTGTATTTGTGTGTGTGTGTATATGTTTGTGTGTCTGTGTTTGTCCCACCAACCTCGCTTGACAACCGATGCTGGTGTGTTTACGTCTCCGTAACTTAGCGGTTCGGCAAAAGACCGATAGAATAATTATTAGGCGTACAAAGAATAAGTCCTGGGGTCGATTTGCTCGACTAAAGGCGGTCCTCCAGCATGGCCGCAGTCAAATTACTGAATCAAGTAAAAGAGACAATTTTTTTAAAAATGCGAAGAGAAACATTTTCCCAAGCAGCTTTCTCTACTGGGTTTAATTTTTCTTGAAAAAGTTCATCACAGATTAGTGTGCGAATTTCTGGTCCATTAAAAACACTAGCTTTGATCTTAGCTTCACTCTTACTAGAAACAAATTTTTCCCTGAGATATTTGAATCCTACACCGCCTTCATTTATGGCCTTAACAAAATTCTTAAATAAGCCAACTTTAATGTGTAAAGGGGGAAGATAAATTTTCTGCGAGTCAACTAAAGAGATATATTTAACGTTGTATTTCCCTGGAGTGAAATCACTTCTCTTTGGCCACTCTTTTTGATCAAAGCGATGCTTGTCATCTCTGCTTGTCCAAAAGCACAAAAAACACTGATGCGTTGTATACTCCATTTGCAACCCAAGAAGCAAACCAATAACTTTCGAGTCCCCGCATATTTTCCACTTGTGTTCAGAATGCTTAATCAAGTGCAAAATTTTATCCCTTGATTCATAAGTTTCCTTTAATCCTACAGTATGTGCTAGTGGTATTGAAAGTTTTTGATTGCTATTATGCAGCAAAGCAGCTTTTAAGCTTGCTTTTCTGGAATCTTTGAAGAGTTTCCATTCTTCAGGATTATGGCTGTACCCCACCTCACGCAGGAGTCCTTCAACATCAAAACAAAAACAAATACCGTCTTTCTCCGTAAAAAATCCATGTAATTCTGTATGCAGTTTTCGAAAATACGAGCATTATACATCATCGTGTTAAAGATCCCATTGTTTCAACCTGGAGCTAAGTAGTTCTGACTTTTCTTTTGTTAAACCCAAGTCTTTAACTAAATCATTTAACTCAAGTTGACTTAATAAATAAGGAACATTTTTGAAGATCCTGGTTCATCACAGGGATGTGCTGCATCACTAGGCACGACTTCAATTGAAGTAGATGCAGTGCTTTCTTCACTTAAACTATCTTTGTCAAAAGATGAAAGAGGTTCTGGAATTTAAATATTTTCAGCACTATGAGCAACTGATATTAAAGCTGAAGGGCAATCTGGATAAATAATCTTGGATTTGTTCTTCTTTGAGAAACCTGTGATGTTAGTTAAGCAGAAATAACAATCGGTATAGTGGTTTGTTGGTTCGCGCCATATCATTGGTAATGCAAATGGCATACTTTTCCATTTACCATTCAGCCATTGGGTTAGTGCTATAGAGCAGATTTTGTAACAAACATGAGGCCCCCACAGTTTACCTTGATACCCAACTTTGCACCCAAAGCAAAACTTGTAAGCATTTAAAAATTTCTTTGTAAGCATATTTCTCTGATCTTTTGGTGCAAATTTTCCACACACTTAACAAAAGCTGTTCGGGTGATTAACACAAATGTTTCTGCTCATCATAAGTACATACAGTAATAACCTAAATCAACACTCAAAGAAGCCTATCAGTTAACTAAAATATAAAATATAAAATGTAAATCATCAAAATATATTTCTCAAAAAAAAAAAAAAAAAAATTAAAATTATAGAATGTACTGAAAGTATGGCTATCATGAAACAGTTTTTTCCATCTCTAAATTTCAAACATTGATCACTTTAATAAATAACAAAACTACTTTTCATATAACCTGGCTCCCTATTTGATGTCCTTTGTTATGTCCTGCAGTTATCAAGAAAAGTGAGTGTGTGTGGTTTACTATAATAGCCTACCGTGAGGACAACTTTACTATAATTACAGCGATAACGAAGTAAAATGAATTCTCATCTTTTGTAGCAATTTAACAGGTATCCTACATTTTCTTCTGATAGCACTTAACTTTGTTTCACTGATAAGTTTATGAATGAAAATCGAAAGCAAATAGCCTACTACTTTGTCAATATTATCAATTGGTTGGAAAATCTGATGCTTTGAATAAGTAAAAATTCTACACGTGCTGTCTGAAAACTGATGTCACATTGGGATTCAGCACCTTCAAGTTACTCTAAATCAGCTCAAAATGTTTAAATAGTATGACAATTTTTCTTTCTTTTTAGCCCAGTGTAATTAAACTCAAGTAAACACTGGACAGAAAATGAACACGTATCCTTTTCCTTTTTTTTTTTCAATTATTTTTTTAATAATTATTATTTTAAAAAATTAACAAAGACTTCGCAAAGATATATTTACTCAAGCATCTATATGACATTTAGTGAAGCATCTATACAAGGTATCAAATTTGGGGGAAGGGTTTAAGCCGATTACATCGACCCGAGCGCGTAAGTGATACTTATTTAATCAATCCCGAGAGGATGAAATGCAAAGTCGACCGCGGCAGAATTTGAACTCAGAATATGAAGACAAATGAAATACCGCAAAGCATTTTACCCGGCGTGCTAACGATTCTGCTAGCACGCCACCCTTAGTTAAACATATACATATGAACGCAATGGAAACGTTTTCGGAAAACTTTTAATTACCTTCAGTTATCTCCCTTAGTGAATCTAACTTCCTCTGCAAGGGAAATAACTCCGGCTTCAATGTAAAGGGAGGTAATTCAGATTTTAACTACGTAACATTGATTTTAAATTTACACAGTTAAACTAACAAGGAAGTTTTTGTACAACTCGTGAAACAAAAAGAAAAAAGGCATAAGTTACTTTTGTTCAATTCACAGGTTATTAACAATTTTCTGACTGATGCGCATGTTTTTTTTTTACGGATTCATACATACAGTCATACCATACGAGGCTAAACATCGATCCAAAATGCCTTTGAATGTCGCATCATTTCCCTTCGGCAACATTTTCTAGCTATCAAGTGTCGAAGTGCATCCCTTGACCAAGCTTGCATACGAGAGGCTGATAGCCTCATAAGACTTGGAAGGCAGCTCCTCGAGCAACGCTCTTTGTCTGATAACCTAGAATACATGCCCAAAGAAGTCGCACGACTCTACCGCAGCATATCATCAGATGAAAGGAAGAACCTATATGAACAGAAGACTTTGCATGGATATGTCAGTAGAAAGCTCCGTGATGATAGTAACCTCGATCACCAAAGAAGTTTATCATGGATTTGTTGCCGGATTACTACCTCCCACTTTCAAGGGTATGCGTTTGCAAACCAGGAACAGGAAATATCAACCAAGTACCTGATACATAAAGAGATAGAGATGCAAGAAAAACTGTAAGTTGTGACAAGCGATGCAGACTTTGTGGAGTTCATACTGAAGATGCCACGCATATCATAAGCAATTGTCCGAAAATGTCATCACGATATTATCTATCGATGAGACATGGTGTTGTAGCTAGAATACTCTACAATGAAATCCGTCGGAAGGATAATCCCGAGGACAAAGAAATAAGAACCGCAAGCCATGGTAGAAGCCATAGCCACTAACAATAAAAATGTAAAGGAATACTGGTGAAATGTATCAGGGAAGACCTCAATAAAATGTAAGCACACCAGACCTGATATAAAGGCTTGGGATAGAGAAGAGAGACTGCACAAGTGAGGAAGTTAGCTGCCCAGCAGATGTTAACATAAAGCTAAAGATAGTGAAAAAGAGAATACCTACGTTGAACTATTGAGAAATCTGCGTTGAACTATTGAGAACTATTGACAATCCAGATTACAAGTTCAAGTTTATATCTGTAATTACTGGGAAACCGGTATATGTATTACACTGCCTAAATACCATTCTTGAGATATTTAGGCTTCTCAAAACCAGAAAAGAGAAAGCTAGTTCGAAGGCTACAGATCCAATCCATCACTGGAACTGTAAAAATTTGTAAAACTTTCCAGAAGTTTATCATTTAAATATATATGAGCATATCCAGACGTGCAACTATATGCATGAGATTACATACATAAAACATACAAATCTGCACATCCATACATGCATACATACATACATACATACATACATACATACATACATACATACATACATACATACATACATACAAAAATACCCTGTTGATGATGTTGAAATTTCAATGAAGGAGTCTTGGATCGAGGTTAGAAAGAGTGAAGTGCGTGCGAATGGGACCGCCCCCCTCCCCCCATTACCACCCTAATCAACTCCGCTGCGCAAGTTTTGTTCTCACACCACTTATCTCAACTTCTCCCCAATTAAGTCCTTCGGCAACGAGCAACAGATGACGGGAGCAAGAACTGTATGATGTTATAAGCCCTTAGTCTGGATCCTGCACATGGGTGACGCAGGCAATACGGCCGACTCGATGTTACCCTGGGACTGCACATCGATTCGTGTTCTACCTGCTTGACCAGGTGGACCTTTTAAGGACTAGCACCGCCTGCCTCAGCTGAAGAGAGGCCTATGAAATGTGGTCTAAAAGACGCCAATCCTTTTTCGCCTGGCCAGGAAATCGCACCTGGTAGGCCATTCCACACTGTACTCGATGATTAAAAGGAAAATCCTCTCATTTTTGCTACCTGCAACATACGAACCTTGATACACCATGATGACCACGTTGGGGCCACGCTCATCGCCTCTGAACTCAAACGATACAATGTGGATATCACTGCACTCAGCGAAACAAGATTTCCTGATGAATGCTTTCTCACTGGGATACATATACTTCTGGAAAGGCCTTCCTCAATGCAATAATAGAATTCATGGTGTTGGATTTACTGTCCGTTCGTCATTACTGGAGAACATCTCTTCGATTGCAACCGATATAAGTGAAAGGCTGATGACTTTCCGAATTCTCCTCAGTAACAAAGTGCACGCCACTATCTTCAGTGTCTATTCCCCAATATTAGAGACTATTAAAGACACGAAAGATACCTTCTACGAGTCTCTTAACTCGGTTAAGAGAAGGTTACGTCGCACAGACAAAGGTATTCTTGGAGATTTCAGTGATAGAGTCGGTTTCAATGTAAACATCTGGCCCAGAGATCTCGGTTCTCATGGGATGGGCAAAATGAATACCAATGGTCTTCACCTTTTGCGCCTGTGTGCCGAGCACAATCTCGTGATTACGAAGACCATTTTTCAGCAGCCCAATAAATACAAGTTCTACTGGAGACATCTTCGTTCCAAGATGTGGCATCTCCTCGATTACGTGAGCGTTCGTGAACATGATCAGAAAGTTGTCCTCCATATCAAATATATGCGTGATGCAGAATGTTGGACCGATCACCGCATGTATGTGTCCTCAGATCCGCCCTCCTGCCACGAAAAGCAAAGTGTTTCCCATACTCAATGTGGCCTGTTTTTCCAGTACAACGAAACAAGATAAGCTTCAAGAAAACCTCGCTACTGCCTTCCCACTTCTTCCAGCTCTTTCAGTTCCAAAAGAGCTCCATCGCAATATGGAAAAAACATTGAGAATTATATTGAACAAATCGAGGTCGAACAGAATGAATTCAATTCACTCTGGGACTCTGCCATGTCCATCATTTGACAAACTACTGAATCCACTCTTGGAAAAACCCACATGAAGAACCTTGATTTGTTTAATGAATCTGCAGACATCATCCAAACTCTTTTGTAGACGAAGAACCATGCTCATAACGCCCACCTCACAAATTCTTGTACCTTAGCCTCAAAGTGGTTTCTGAAGCACAAAATGTCTGGTGGCTCCGCAACTCCGAAAAGATCCAATGTTTGGCTGACGAAAATAAATCTTGCGAATTCTACAACTCGATTAAACATATCTTCGGTCCTTCGCACTGCCCGATTGCACCTGCCCGTGCCGCTGACGGCAATACTTTAATTAAAGAAAAAGAAAAGATCTTTGCGCAATAGACTTCTGCTTACAAATTCAGAAACCAACAACAAATATTGAACGTGAAACTTTACAGAAGCTCAGCTGTTCATTTAAATAACGGTGCGTATGATTCTGGTTTTCAGGCTGGACACACGCGCTTATTCTCCTCGCTTCATTCCAAGAATTTCCAAGAAACATGCGAGAACGGTATTACGAGGCAATGGCTTTAGTAAGTTAACATGGCTCGTCTGATATTTTCATTTTATAACATTTAATTCAAATTGACCAGAAATTAAGGATAACTTATTTCATGATCTGGGAGCAAGGTATTTCAAACTGAAACTAAAATAACTTTTGAATGATGTTAAAACGAGACACGTTTTCGATGGAGTTGCTTACTCATTTGCCCATCCATGAGTATCAGAAGAAACGATCACCATGTGGCCATATCTTGATAATATTACATGCAGATGACCCGTTGAGAATAGATCAGATTGTTTGCGATGAAGGAAGATGGACAGTGAAGTTGTACAGGATGAAGTAAAACGGCATTTTCATGGGAGACATGTGAGTGCACCTGGAGTGATGTCGCGCTTGCACGAAAACAGAATACATAACAAATCCCATGCTATTATACTGGCTGCCAGTGCATTTTCAACAAGAATCCGTCTTTTTCAGAGAAGGTAATGAGAACGAAGCGTTAGAGAGAGACAGAGCTGCCCGTCGTAACACACCGCTGCCATCATGGTTTGTCCTTAGTAAATGATACAGAAATACAAGACGCCGGTTGCATATTGATATTCCTTATCATTATGTGTGTGACAAAGGGATGACTGTTTGGAAACTACACGAGAGATGAGTAGAGAGAATTATTTCAAGACTTTAGTTTCCAAGTCCAAAGCAAGAAGAAATATTTTATCTGAGATTGTTATTGTCATATTTTGAAGAAGCTCGCACTTTTTGATGATCTTAAAACAGCTGATGGTGTACGATATAAGTTATGATGAAATAGCTGTCATTGTTTTAAAAAAACACAAGTGGAAATATACTTTATAAATGAGTGCGACCCATTTTTTCAACTCACAGCGGGAAATGTTACATTTAAGAATTATTGGAATTAAAAAAAAAAAATTTTAACTCCAAAGTCTTTAGATACGAAATTTATCAATGGTTGCTTTAATTGTTTTGACAAAATTTTTGGTATTTTTCGCTTGTGTGTAGTACGTACGTGTAAGCAAACACACATACATTCACATGCACGCACGCACATAGACACACAACCATACATATGTATATATATATATATATATAGCAACGAATTGCCTCACCACACACCGAATTTAGAAATAGCAGTCAAAGAGTTATAGCTATTCTTTCTACTAAAAGGGAGATCTCAGTAAAAACACAGCACTTGAAAGGCAAACACAGACAGGTAAGAGAGAATGAAATAACGGCAATCTATCATACAATTTTAAGTCACCTACGGACGTACGTTTCGAAATTAAGTTTTAGGAAAGCATAAGAATTAGATAATTATATCTTACCCAACTTCTTTTCTGTGGATGAAAGTTTGTGTCCTACGCTGATGAGAAAAGAAGTTGGGTAAGATATAATTATCTAATTCTTATGCTTTCCTAAAACGTAATTTCGAAACGTACGTCCGTAGGTGACTTAAAATTGTATGATAGATTGCCGTCATTTCATTCTCTCTTACCTGTCTGTGTTTGCCTTTCAAGTGCTGTGTTTTTACTGAGATCTCCCTTTTAGTAGAAAGAATAGCTATAACTCTTTGACTGCTATTTCTAAATTCGGTGTGTGGTGAGGCAATTTGTTGCTAAACCCTTAATTGCTTAGTATTACTTAAACTTTCCTCGAATGAGGCTTTTACATGCCGAAATCTACTTGGTTTAATTAATAATTATTCCAAATTAATTAATTTCACCCTATATTGTTACTGATAACCATATTTCATCTCAGTAATGACCACAGCATCTTGTCTTGGCTACACGCGGGTGGGAAGGGGCTGGTGACACAAACTTTCATTCACACTTTGAATTTGGTGGTACTGGTAACGGCTTTAGCTCGCTCTGATACTGAGTTGAGATGATGCCTTCTAGTTTCTCGAAATTTAATATACAATTATTCATAATTGTAGTGTCCTACGCTGATGAGAAAAGAAGTTGGGTAAGATATAATTATCTAATTCTTATGCTTTCCTAAAACTTAATTTCGAAACGTACGTCCGTAGGTGACTTAAAATTATATGATAGATTGCCGTCATTTCATTCTCTCTTACCTGTCTGTGTTTGCCTTTCAAGTGCTGTGTTTTTACTGAGATCTCCCTTTTAGTAGAAAGAATAGCTATAACTCTTTGACTGCTATTTCTAAATTCGGTGTGTGGTGAGGCAATTCGTTGCTAAACCCTTAATTGCTTAGTATTACTTAAACTTTCCTCGAATGAGGCTTTTACATGCCGAAATCTACTTGGTGTAATTAATAATTATTCTAAATTAATTAATTTCACCCTATATTGTTACTGATATATATATATATATATATATATATATTATATATATATATATATATATATATATATATAAATGTATGTATGTATGTATCATCTGGTGATCTTATGCCATCTCAAGCGTTAAGTCAATACCTTTTCATCCGGAATATCTTTATAAGGTGTATTGAATAGATACAAACACTTCACTTGAGGAATAAAATGCCAGCTAATAGCGATAAATCGATACGAAGTTCATATAATGATTATCCTTCATCAAGAAGATAGATTTGAAGTAGTAACATCTCGTTCTTGACAGCCATTTCTACCTAGAAAACAGACGGGATGTTGAGGAGGAATAGTTTTTTCAAATTATTTGTATGTAAGCGTCTCATTTTATCTTTAATATATCATGTTTTTGATTATATAATATTTTAGCCATCACAACTGAGACTCCACTTATATAAATATGTATGTATGTATGTATGTATGTATGTATGTATGTATGATTTTAGAGTTGTTGCTCATTTATTCACCACTGAGTATCACAAGGAACGATTGTCATGTGGCCATATCTTAATAATGTTACATGCAGACGACCCGTTGACACAACAAGATCTCTCAATGCAGAGCAACGTTTGCATAACCAAATACCTGCCAACATGGACGACTACGTTTCGTGGAAACAATTGTAGGGTTTACAAATAAATGTTCTTCTATACTCCTTCCTCTTGACTCCGACTTATTCAATTATACATCTACACAGACATGAGAGAAGTAAATAGACGTCCCATATAAAATATTGCTCTATGTTTATCCTAACTAGGAAATGTTTATATTTTTTATTAATTGACATTTTTGTGTCATGTTTTATACGAGACCGTTTAATCATGTCATGTACAAAAAATGCCTTGGAACTGTCTGAATTTCAAAGAGGCCTATTGAGGGTCATTCCGAAGGTAGACATAGCGTAAAATCACAGAAGAACTTGGGCTCCCGCTTTCTACGGTTGATATAGTGAATATGCAATTCACCAGATAGAGGAAGGAATCCACTTCACTTCGCGAAGATTAACCAGAGCCTTCTGACAAGACCCTTCTCTTTGCTAAGAGAATTGTGGGGGATAATTCTCGTTGCTAGGCCTCTACCATAGCAGAATAAGTTATGTTAGTCCCAGAACAGCTATCAGGTATCTCCACAAACTTGGTTACTATGGCAGAGCAACAAGAAGGAAACCACTTCTTCGAGCAGCCAACACCAAGCGGATAAAAGATTGGGCCAGTGAGATGGTAGAGAGGCCACTAGAATTTTGGGACACTGCAATAGTCTCTGATGAGTCTAGATTGCTGTATTTCCTGACAGTGGTCGAGTGTCGGTCTGGAGACTCTGTGATCAAAACTTTAATGTGAAAAGATTCCGGCCAAGAAACACGGCAGCTATTCTGTGATGATCTGGGGAGCAATTTGGAGCAATGATTGATCAGAGTTGGTGGAGTGTGAGAGAAAGATAAACTCAGAAAAATTTATGTTCACATTGCAGAAAGGACACCTTCCAATCTTCTTCAGTTGTGAAATGATCAAAGAAGACTATTTATGAAAGATAGGGCTCCTTGTCACACAGCTAAAATGAGATGAGAATGGCATTAAAAAGCTTCCATGACCAAGCCAGTCACCAGATATGAACTCTAATGAACATTTCTGGGACATAATGGACAAGACACTTCATAAAAATAACAAGAAAGCATCATCAAAGCCAGAACTTTTGAGATTACTGCATGAAACTTGGCAAGAAATTTTGCAAGAGAATATTCGTCATCTAATCAGTAAGATGCCTAATAGGGGCTTTGCATTGAAAAATGCATAGGGCATGTCTACTAAGTAGTAGATATTCACATTATGAAAATTATTAAATAATTTGTATGTATTATTTCAGATTTGAATAAATTTCAATGATTGTAAAGGTGTCTATTTACTTCTGTTATGTCTGTGTATGTATGTAAGTATGTATATATGTATCTATGTATATACATATATATGTGTAAAAAAAACAAAGTTAGTGGTTGAAAATAAACAACATAAATGGTCACACAACTTCAAATCATCCCCATAAATTCATACCGTAGAATGATGGATCCTCAGAACGGGAAACTTCTCTGATGAAGATTTTTTTCCTGATGAAGGGGCCGCTGCCGGTTTGGTGTTTTAATGTGTAATGGATCGTGGCAGTGGCTCTTGAAACGGCCGTAGACGTGGATTTATTCTTACATTATTTTGGATTCCTTTTTCTTTGGGACTTGACGCCGGATGTATCCCGGATTCACTTAAAATTTAACAGTCTACCTAGTATATTATTTTCAATCGCCTCGCTATATACATTTATATTTTCTTCATATGTTTTTCTTCATACACTTTTTACAGTTTTTCACACGTTTTTTTTTTATATGTACATATACATGTACATTCTTATAACTTCGGGCTTGGTGTCACAAGAAGTTTTGTTCGTCTCTCGCTCAACTGCACCTCACACTTAATAATCAAGGGGTTGCAGTCTGGAGAGTAAGGTGGCCAGACGTTAGCGATGATGTGGTTGCAGAAATTGTCTGACAGTAATAGGGGTCTCTCGGCAGCCAACCTCTTGACCCAGGACAGCACTACCTCCTCCAGGCCTTCGTGTTGAATCAGAGGCCGTGTGAGAAGATGACTGGAGGTATAACTTCGCAATCACTAATGATCACTCCAAAAACCATGATGTTCACAGTATGTTTGATTTTTATCTCTCTTGGTACATGTCCTCAGATTGCACTGTCCTCAGATTGACACCCAAACATTCTTAAATGTTCGTATTGGAACTTCCGGTGCGAATGCCAAGCAGTACGGTATGTCATTTCCAAATTTCTGGCAGCGTGAATCGCGTCATTGTGTTGTTTTTCTTACAGACGGTGCCCAACTGTCTCTACTATACTGTGTAGTCGACAAAATACAAAAACAAAGAATGCAGCTACGCGAAATTTAAAATATAAAATGGCAACAATTTACATATTGCACCCTCTCCCTCTCCCTCTCTATCCCTCTTTCTCTCTCCCGTTCTTTCTCTCTCTCTCGCTGTCTCTCTCTGTTCTCTCTCTCTCTATATATATATGTGTGTATACACACGCACACACACACGCACGCACACACATACACACACACACACACACACACACTCACACACACACACACATATATATATATATATATATATATATATATATATATATAATATATGCATGAATATATCCTTGGGTGTATTTCATTTGAGAGGTTTTTATTCATATTTTATTCTCTCGGATATAGATGAATATATGCTGTCTACTATTTTATTAGATCAGTTAATGTCTAGAGAATGTGTTGTGATACATTGCTTCGTTGTGATTCTTTACAGTATGGGTTGTGTAAAATGTAAATATTTTATTGTCTGGTGATTATACAAGGAATGTTTTGTATGCAGAGAATAGGATTATTTGAGATGTACGATTAAATTGAAAGACAAAAAGATCTTGATATTATTGTTCTATTCTTTTCCTTGATATCTTTATCTGTCATTCCCAAGTTGATTGTGGTCAGGTCGCTGTAAAGTCTCATGTTTCATGCATACTATTATTACTTCTTATCCATTCTTGTCTTCAAATGATGGTACATGTTCCAGTGAAGATAGATTCCTTTCCAGGAAAAAAATTGCTCTTGGCAAGGAATGAATCACAAGAAACTATGTTGTCAACTATCTCATTATATTTTTACTTGTATAGTCTACGTTCCGCATACAGAAGGAAGTCTTACGAAATATTCCATCGTATTATTTTAAACCAATGCCTATTCAGTGAGTCATTTTCACACAAAAATTATTTTCTATGATCTGGTTAAATACATATTGGGGTATATTTTCTAACGAATATCTGATAAGACTAAAACATGTCCGGAGTTATCCCCAGACTTACTAAAATTTAGTAATCAATTTCAATTTCGGAATTCTCTCCCTTCCATCTCTTGACAATGGTTATTATTCATTCAGGTGGGGTTTTTCTCTTCAATACCTGCGTAATTTCGATCAATTAAAAAACTTTTTGGTTCACTACTCTTTGCCCTGCTCCTTATATACGTAATACTTTCACAATCTTTTCTGAAGTGTCCAGAATTTTCTCTTCCAAGAAATACTGATGCTTCTTGTCTTAATTGAAATAGCATTTCCTTTTCTTTCTTCGTCTTCTCCTTTTTCCATTTCTGTTCCTCTCTCTTTATCTCACTCTCACTCCTCCTCTCCATCTCCTTTTGTTTATCTTTCTATCCCTCTCCAATTTATCGCTCTCCCTCATTATTTCAATGGATAATTTTATGGTGATGTAGTGGTGGTCATCGTCGTATTTGATATCGAATTATGCTTGTAGCACTTCTCTTTCCTATTCATTTCATCTTTATTCTTTGTAAATGAATGTTAAACGTGAATATGAAATATGAAATATTTTACAAAATAAATTTTCGTTGCAGTTCTCTTCTACATCTCATTGACACTTGGAAATGGACGTGAGTAGATTTATATCAATAAATAGACCTATATGTGTGAACATTATGAAAATCGCTACACAAACATTTAATTTATAAGTTCAGTGTAGGAAAATATTTTCCTTCTCAAAGTAAATTAGTTGAAAAGAAAATTTTAAAAACTGAGTTCAATAAAAAACAGCCGCATGATGACGAATTCAATTCTTAACATAATTTCTACTGGTTAAAATTCAATTTTTCGTCAGTTAGCAGGCATTTTGTTAAATTTGACCAAGTGCTGACATTGGGGCAAACTTTACAACAGACAACCTTTAAACATTATAGAACATAGCATATGAATCATTTAAATAATAGAATTAATTAAACAACTTTAAAAACTCATTTTGATTAAACAGATAATATATTCCAAGATGCTTTGTACCTACACTATGGTAGTAACAACTTTATCCCTTCTTCCTGGTAAAGATATCAATGTTGATCGTCAAACATTTAATATTTAATTTTTTTATTATTATCTATATTCACAATCTTTTATTTTTGTCTTTGTATTTTGGTTGTTTAATTTTCCTGGCTTTGTTACAGTTGAATATCTGAAGTATTTTTTGAAAGTAGAAAACTGCCTTCTCAAGGAAGGTAAAACATTGATGACACTTGACGTGGATGACTCCAGCTGTTCGAAGAGGTGTTTTGAAATTTCTACATGTAAATCCTTCGTGAGCAGAGCGATAAGTCCAAGCTGTATTTTATACGAAGATGACGCAACAGAGAAGGCACTAATACAAACAACTAATACATATTTTTATCAGTTGAGAAGATCTGTGCCGACCAAGTATACAGACGGTAAACAAATTTGAATCTTTTTGTGTCTATTTCATTCCTTGACTCGTATTCTATGGTTTATTCCAAAGAGAGACAATACTGTCGGCATTTGAAAAGTCTCAACGATTTCTCTGGTCAATGTAGAATGGTGTCTGTAGATAAAAATAATTTGTAGAGATTTCGTTTCAGAGAGTGAAAATTTTAATTGTGGATTGGGACACAAAATCACCAAGAGTAGTAGTAGTAGTAGTAGTTGTTGTTGTTGTAGTTAAGTAGAGGGGAACGGTTTTATAAGTCATCATTGACAGCTAGAAACCCAGAACAGATAGATTGAAAGATAGATAGATAGATAGAGAGAGAGGGGGGAGATAGAGAGATAGGGAAGATAGATAGATAGATAGATAGATAGATAGATAGATAGATAGATAGATAGATAGATAGGTAGATAGGTAGATAGATAGATAGATAGATAGATAGATAGATAGATAGATAGATAGATAGATTAGTTGGTTGATAAATAGATAGATAGAGAGAGAGAGAGAGAGAGAGAGAGAGAGAGAGATCTGATCATCCACATCATATAATTCAGTCAAATCCGAATATCCAATTTTTGCGGATAAAATAGATTTGTACAGACATAGGGAATTTCTGGAAACATGCAAATGTTCTTGTACACCATTATGTCAAACGCGGTCACAGTGAATCACGATAAAAGCAAATAGCAAATGAGATAGCTAAGATTAGCAAAGAAAGTCTAACTTTCAGGAATAATTTTAGCAAACAACTTTAGTACAATATGTGATATAATTCCTTTAGTAATTAACTGACACCGAAATTTCGCCGGCATTTCAAAAGTATTGCATGAAAGTTACCAGCATGTTGCGGAAACTTATCCTCGTTTCGAAAAAATATTTCCTCAGCCACCTATTGTAGTCTTTAGATGAGATAAGAATATAAGAGAACTATTAACCTCTTCTTCTGCACGCTGTTCCTTAAAAAACAGCCACAAGAGAGGTAAAGCTTGTTCATTGTGCAACATGTGTCAAGTGAATTCCATCAGGAATCACAGCAGAAATGCTATAATTTATACACAAGGTGGGACATGTAGAGATTCCCATTTGGTGTATGCGGCAGAATGCACGAAAGACAACTTGATTTATGTTGGTTGTACAACAGAACAATTAAACAAAATATTTAATGGGCACAGATATGACGTCAGGCACAATGACAGTAGTTCGACAGAACTTGCCGAACATTTTGCTGCAAACGGATGCAATTTTGAAAAAGACTTGAAAGTGCGTATTCTCAGAAAATATTCTGAATTTGCTACACTTTCAGTACTCAAAAGGCATGAGAAGAAATATGTTTTGTTTGCGTGTTATTAACATCGCGCCCTGGAGGAATGACTAAAATGACAGGAGAATTCCATCATAGTTACACAAAATTGTTTGATTCTTCTCTATTCTTTTCTCTTTTCTTTCTTTTTCCTCCTTTTTCTTTCTTTTTCTTTTTACCAGTTGTAGACAGATTCAGATCGTTCATATAAAACAGATGATTTACTATAATATTATACATTTCGAACCCATACCTGGTGTTACACAGTTCGTTTGAGAGTGGGATCAATGGCATGCAAAAGAGTAATGGGTTGAAGGAGTCACCTTTGAGAGATGTCTCGTTCAATGTTGATGTTGTTAGATTGGCTCATCCCATTACTGTGGTTTAGAAAGAGACGTGAATTCCACTTCGCCATGGTACCCTGTAATAATTTGGAAACTACGACATTTATTTATGCCACCGTAAGCTGTTTTCTTCTGCTTCGGTACAGTCCAGGCAACTGATCAAAACTCTCCCACCCTTTCGTTTGGACAAGTACAGCTTATCGGTATCGCTCAATATTTTTCTGGCCTAGGTATCCATTCTCATTTTTTGCCATCATCATCATCATCATCATCATCATCATCAACATCATCATTATTATTATTATTATTATTATTATTATTATTATTTTATTATTATTATTATTATTATTCAGTAGTTTTATTTTTATAGCGTGCTTTCACTTCACTACCGAGCGCAGCTCTCTGTGCCTTGGGTATGTGCTGTGATTTGTTGTGATGCTCTGATGGTTATTGTATGGAAAGTGTTCTGCGTAGGATGTGTGCAGTGCCTAGTAGTGCAATTTTCTGCATGTTATATGTGTTTGTAAGTCCTGGTGTTTTTGTTATGTATTTGTCTGAATATTTTTTTATCATGCCTAATGCACCTACTATGATAGGAATTGTTTCTGTTTTCAGATTCCACATTCTAGTTACCTCTATTTCCAGGTCTTTGTAATTGAGAGTTTCTCCATTTCTTTTAGAGACACGTTGTCATCTGCCGGTATCGATACATCAATTAGAAAGCATTTTTTTCTTCATGATCTCTGACAACTATATCTGGTCTGTTGGCCCTAATTTTTCTATCTGTGTATATCGGCATATCCCAGAGTATGGTTGCTTTCTCGTTTTCTGTGACCTTTTCTGGTATGTGCCCATACCATCTTTTTTCTGTTGTTATTCCATAATGTTGGCATAGCTTCCAATGTATGTAGGTTCCAACTCAGTCATGTCTGTGAATATATTCCTTCTTAGCCAGAACTGGGCAGCTAGAGATAATATGATTTATTGTTTCTTGTCCATCTCCACATATTCTGCAGTTACTTGTTATATTTCTTTTCATTACATGTTTTTGGTAATTTCTGGTGGGGAGGCTTTGGTCTTGTGCTGCAATTAAAAGTCCCTCTGTTTCTGCTTTGAGTCCTGAGCTTCTCAACCATTGCTGGGATTTTTCTTTGTCTATTTCTTTTGCGTATAGTTTAGTCCAGTATTTACCATGAAGGGGCTTTTCTTGCCATCGTTTTATCATGGTTCGTTGCTGTTCTATTTTTAGTTTGGATTTCATTTGTTTTATAGCTTTTGTTGTTTCTTCCTCTTCTTCTTCTTCTTCTTCTTCATGTTTATTAGGTGTTATGATTTCTTGTTTGTATTTGTCACCTTCCTTAAATACTGAGAACAGTTTTTTGTTTTGTTTGTGTTTTGCCGCTATCTGAAGTAGATATTTTTGCAGTCCTATGGTGGTTATTTTATAGTAGTTTTCCAGCTGTATAAGGCCTCTACCACCTTCTATACGTTGTATATATAGTCTTTCTATGTCAGATTTTGGGTGATGCATCCTAGATCCTGTCATTATTTTTCTTGTTTTCCTATCTATTTTGGTCAGTTCATTTCGTGTCCAGTTAAGGATATTGTAGCTGTAACTTATAATTGGGACAGCCAAAGTGTTGATACCTTTTATCTTGTTTTTAGCATTGAGCTCTGTTTTTAGTATTGATCTAACTCGTCTATAATATTCTTTTTTATTTTCTCTTTCATTTGTGTGTGTTGTGTCTTATCTAGTTCATGGATTCCTAAGTATTTGTAAGTTTGGATTTGGTCTAATTCTTTTATTTCATTGGTTTTATCTAGTGTGATGTTATTACTCTTAACTAGTTTTCCTCTTTTCATGGTTACTTTGGCGCATTTTTCTAATCCAAATTTCATATCCATTTCTTTGGTAAATCCATGAACTGTCTTTAATAGTGTTTCCAGCTGTTTGTCATTTGC
>NW_021831998.1:47500-62087 GCF_006345805.1 Octopus sinensis
TATATATATTGTTTCTTACTGGTCTCAACAGAATCCACGTCGTGGTGTTTTGTCGGTAGTAAGCATAATAGCTGTCAGTTTAAAGTTGAGTGTAATAAAAAAAGTTCATAATTGTTTCTTACTGGTCTCAACAGAATCCACGTAGTTGTTTTTAGCTGTGATATGTGTCCGAATGACCAGTGGCTGAAATGGCAGTAGCAGCAGTGACTGTTGGTAATAGTAGTAGTAACCGTTACCGACAAAACACCACCACGTGGATTCTGTTGAGACCAGTAAGAAACAATTTTGAACTTTTTTATTACACTTAACTTTTTAAAAATATTTTTGATAAGGTTCGTTTTTTCAAGAAGAACCGAAACATGTAAAATTTCTTAGAAAATTAAAATTTATCTTATATAGTGGCGTTTTCAAACTTCTTTTTTATAAATATATACCCACTCGTATACGATCTACACTTATTATAAATATATATATATACACACACACACACACACACATATATATATATATATATATATATATATATATATATATATATATGTTTGTGTGTGTGTGTGTGTGTGTGTGTGTGTGTGAAGGATTTTAGTATTAAAGAAATCATTAATGTTATCATATCCACGAGAGAAATAGGAGACTATTTTATTTTTATTTCATTTCAGAACTTTGGAATGAACTTAACCAGCCCCTTACACTGGAGAAGATTAACTCCGTGGGATGTGATATAAGTGTTTTCGGCTCTTATTATTTCGTTGACAGTAAAACCATTTTTTATTGTTTACTTATTGTGTTCTTTGTTTCTGTTCCTTGTTCCTCATCTTTAATTCATTGATCTTTCTCCAGTTCTTGCCGAAAGAACTGAAATTAATAAATATCCATTTCTTTCACATTGCATTATTATTTCTACTTAGAGTCTTAATTTCTACTTAGAGTCTTGATTCTTAGTTAAATAAATTAGCAGTAAATTAATAATTAACATCCTTTCAAAAGGATGTCGTAAAACTAATCCACAAGTACGCGGTGGTATCAAAAACTTCCCGAACTTGATACGTTTTGAAAAATAACTTGTTTACCTAAGTTTTCGCATCAAATCCTTTGAAATAGTCACCTTGCGCAACAATACTCTAGCCTCAGCATTCCCGCCACTTTTAGCTTGGAAGTAGTTTTCCTTAAGCGAGTTGGAAACCTTCTGCGTTTCGATCTGGATTTTGACAATGGTGTTCAGACGGTGGCCTTTAAGCTGCCTTTTTATCTTGGGGAAGAGATGGAAATTCGCAGGTACTAAATCTGGCGAATAGGACAGGCGCTGAAGCGTAACCATGTTGTTTTTGGCGAGAAACTCACGAGTAAGGATGCATTGTCGTCACAAATCCGGTCGCTTTTTGCCGAATGTCCTCTCTAAAACACTTCAAAATATCACAGTAGAACTCTCGACTGATGGTCTGACCCTGGCGGTCGAAATCTAAATGGTCAATACCTCAGATGTCGAAAAAAAGATGAGCATGCTTTTCATTGAGCTGCGGATCTGTCGGGTTGAGTTCGGTCGTGGAGATGAAGGACTTCTCCATTTTGACAATTGCTGCTTCACCTCAGAATCGTACTCGTAGACTCGACTTTCATCACCAGCGATGATCCTCAACATGAAGTATGGGTCATCAAGGCTGACGGAGAACTTGACAAATTCGGAGCGATGTTTTTTCTGCTCAGTCATCAACAGTGGGGAGAACTTGGTAGAGACATGCCGCATGTTCAATTCAGACGTTAAGATTGTCTGCACAAATCCATACGACAGACCAACAACATCAGCAATGTCGTTGATTATCTACCTACGATCCTCATTCAGAAGCTGATGGATTTTTTTCCACATCTCCGAGGAGTGACGCCCGTCGCAGATCTTCCAAATCGCTCATCGTCTTCCAGGGATGTTCTGCTTTTGAAAAGCCCGTGCCACTCTACATATTGCGTACAACCAATTGCCTCGTTAACCTTAGCTTGCAGAAGCATGTTCAATGTCTCTGTAACAGACATCCCAAGGTTAATGCAAAAGTTCACGTTGGCTTTTTGTTCTACCATCTTGTCCATGACGACATCGCAGACTACAGCGTACACGTGATGACAAAATCACAAATTTCACAACTTGCAATAAGTAAATACAGCGGTGTCACTCAGCACACTGTCTCATAACTATCGTTGGTAGCTCTCACTGCGCACTTAACCGTGTGCTGCTATCTGTGAGCGCGTTATAGAACTAGTCCGGGGATTGTTTGATACCACTTTGTACATTTAAAATCTGGAAGATGAATTATTATTAATCGCCGTTTTCATTAAAAAACACAACACGCTTCGTTACTAACTTGCACAGAAATACCTCAATAAATCTCGCTGGTAATACGAGAACCACTCTACCTCCGAGATAACCAGCTACATACCCCTTCTCATTCTTCCGTCATACATGCTATTTCACCAGCCAGATCCCGCATCAATTATTATCCCAAATCCCTCCTTTCTAGATTATGCAACACCCAAGAACTCACTCCATACTTACACTAACCTAAAGATGTCCAAACGGAATATTAGTAACATCAATCTATCGAATCAATAGACCATATCTATTCGTTTCCTTGTACTTTGTCTGACTAGAGCAATAATTTAATTTATGCTTTTATATTTATTGTGTTTCCTCTTTCCATTTTTTCTATTGCAGAAAAAGAAATTAATGGCCAGACAGCTTATTCAACTTTTTCCTTCAAACCAAATCCATATCACAACCTTGTAACCGAGGCTCAAATGGATGCCCGATCGGTCTTGGATTGTTCACATTTATGTACGGTATCTTCTACATGTACCGCCTTTTCATATACTAACACTAAGTGCCAACTAAAGAAACTTGACCTTTAATGGAATTCACCCCAAAATTATTTACTTCTCAATGAAATGTGAGCAAGACTTCAACGGATCACATTTGCTAATAATAATTATATCAGATAAAATGTGTGTTTCTTTATCAATAAAATCAACTTAATTATGATAATTCTTTTGTTAATTTATTTTTATTTCTAATGTTTTTCGTCTTAAATTAGTCTTCTCTTAAAAATCCATTCACACATTTGAAGATTTATAAGATTTTTAAATTTACCCTTGTACCAATGAAACACTTGGTTATTATTTTATCGACCTTTGAAGAATGAAACATTAAGTTAACCTGGACATTATTTAATCTCAAAACGTAACGGGTCTAAACTAAATACTACAAACAGTTAAACCGAATCTTCAACACATTTTATCCATCATCTAAATAATATAGCAAATAAAAGACTTGCGCTTGGCTGATTTCTTTTGAGAAATGATAGGATTTGCAATTCAAACGAAACAAAAAATTGCATTAAAGGTGTGTGAGAGTGGCGCCAGACGTGGCATGCAGACCATCATATAACTTGATTGATATTTGCATTGCGTTTTTATTCTACTCATCTGTTCTTCAAATTCAATGTGCACATACGCATCTTTTTTCCGGCTCCGACTCAAAACTGTTTATAGATCATAACCATCTCACCAACTACATTCGTGAGGAGCACTTCACCCTCCGATGGTGTGAAATAAAAGCTGATGAAGGTAATACCGAAAACTTTTCTGAGGAATATGGTAAACAATTTATAGGAATCAATGTCTGTTCATTCGAACGTAGGGAAGCACCAAAAATTCTAGACACCATGATTGTTAATTTGAGTTTAGCTCTGGTCTCTCATAAACTATTTAAGCTGACTGATCTAAACTATCTTTATCAAGGATTACAAAACCAAATTGAAGTTTTGCGTTTCAGCACCTTCTTGGCATATAACGTCGGTACAGGTTAAACAAAAATCCGAAATCAGTAACAGGAAAAACGTAATTCACTAGCGGTTCGTTTACAAATACAACAGCTCCGTGAGATCTTTTTGATTACTGGAGGGTTATACATAGCAGTGAAAAAAAATTGCAATACTGCAATTTAGTTTTCATTGGTTAAGTTTCAGATTTTTTTTTTCTTTTTTCATAGTTTAGTGAAGAGGGGAGATGGCGGTGGATATGGCGTTTGTAAGTTTTTATGGATTGGTGTGATCGATACGGTTAATCATTAGTTTGAAGATTTGTGTGTTGATATCTGTTGGGAAAATGGAATCAAGGATTGAATTTCAGTGGCGACCCAATCCAGGCGGATTTAGTTTTAAAAAAGCTCTAAGCACAGGCAGATATTTTATATAAATAATAATTTGAGTTTTAATTTAATAAATCAAATTTAAAGTCAACTTCTGAATGTGATTGAAAAACCAAATAAATAAAAAGTTAGCTATGAAAATACAAACTACACAAAAGTGATTCTCTTTTCGGTGTTTTGTCGGAAAACGAAAGAGGACGTCTTCAAAATTCAGGTTTTCATCGCATCATCTATTCATAATAATTGGGCTAAATTATCCGGTTTATTGTCTACCAGGGAATTCTTCAGATAAGACTTGATTATCCATAGCTTCAGAAAGTATTCAAGTATTCATTCATAGCCTACCGTGTGCTTACAGGCAGTGTTACATCTTCTTGCTGCAGTTCGATCTGTTCGAACGAGAAATCCGTATAGAGATTCAAAATCTCAAGTAAATCGGTTAATGAGATCAAAAGGTGTCACTTCCACCCGATGAGTCGCTTTGCATAGTGGAATTCTGACTTCAGGGTGACCAAGTTCAGTTGAAATGTATATGCTATGGCTTTGAGACAAACAGCGTTCAGAAACTCGGAATTTAGTAATTAAGAATATGAGCGGCTCTCATTCTGCCACCATTTTATGCCGAAAATCGGTGTCAGAGCTCTAAGAAAATCTGGTTCAATATGACGGTCTCACGGAGAAAATTGATGAAAGGTCCTCTATTAATTTCCACCCGGTTTCCAACGCTCTCCCTGGCCGCCGAGATCTCCAAATGCTATGGAAGTTTAGGTTTCTCTGATCAGGTACTTAATCGATGACAAAACTTTCGTTTCGTTTGACATCAAGATGTTTAATGCAAATGGATATCGGTTTCGTTGCTGTAGTCACAGCAGTGAAGATTTTTCATATCTTTACAAAAGATATGATTCGTATTAAAACTTGTTTAGAGAAGACGAAGGCGCAATATTTCATAAACAAACGTAATAGAAGTACTTGTCTTTAATTTGCTCTCCCATGACTTGATAACCTTACTGAAATAAAGGAGAAATGTCCATAATAAATGAAAGCTCATAGTGGACAGCATAACACGATCCTGCTGTCAGACCCATAGTGTATTGGACAAGATTTTCGGCTCTGCTGGTTATCTTCGTTTTTCATCTTGTAAGTACTTGTACTGATGCACTATGAATCGATCCACAACAGGTAAAGTTGCTGCTGTATGACGAAAATTCCCCGATAGCCTTTACATTTTTGTTAAGAGTTATCCACAGCTAGATTCAATTGGTTCAAATACGCGGTGCAGAACGTCTAAGAACGGTTCTGTTTTCGAAATGACCTTTGTTTCATTCAAACTTAATGTAAAGTTTAAGACTTAGTCAAGTCTTAAGCGAGTAATTCTTTGATTACTGGTTCCATGATTTAAAGAATAATCATTGCGAGTACAATGATATAAGTATTTTGCTTTTCGTGGTCTCATTATTGTCCCCTTCTTGTCAAACGACCGTGAATAGCATCACAAGTTTCTTTCCCAAATGTTTGATATTCCCACCATACACAACCGGCTGAGATATAGATTTGGTACATTTTACCCCAATGCATACTTCCGTTTGAGAAAACTTGTTTTAATGAGTGCTTGCTATTACTATTTTGGGCTTTTTCCTAGAAAATATGGACAACAAAAGGAATATACTCTATTTTGTTGTATGCTGTACTCATTGATGTAATTTAAAAAGCCCTGGATTGGAACTGCGGCAACTTGGGTCAAACATTATTTATTTTTTGAATTCTGGTTGAAAAAGATTTATTGATTTGTTTGTGGCTAATGTTTTTAAGATGAAACTGCCGCTCACAAAGGCGCCTTTTCAAATGAAATATTTCCTTATCCTCAAGTCCGCTAGTCCTCCTGTATTTATCACAATACGATCACCTTTATTTCATCTTGCACCTTATTGAATCAGAATCCTATGAGAATATAACTGTATCATAATGTTCTAATTCTTCAAAAGCTGACTCTTTAAGGTCCTTTGGCTCTGAAGAATATTCATTATCTTTGGTTACTTCAGCAAGGTTCCTTCTTATGAATTAACGTATATCCATATATTGTACTGGGTCTACAATAAAGAATTAACAGCTTGTATGTAAATATTGTTGTTATATAAAATAATGACCAAGACGTTTGCCATTTCAGCACCTTGAAACATAAATTCTCTAACGTTGTTGTATCAACACTAAAGAGAAACGAGCAGTATCATCTCATTATCATTATTAAATGAATTATTATTCTTTTCATTTCAAACATTTGGTATCTAAACCTTCCGACAGTTATTTGAATAAAGCTGCTTGTCTTGCAATTCCTCTACCAGCATGGTTTGTCCTTAGCCAATGATATAAAAATACAAGACACCTTTTACATATTGATATTTTTATCATTATGTGTTTGGCAAAGAAGTGACGCTTTGGAACTATACGAGAGACGGGAAAAGGAAATTACTTAAGGATTCTATTTTCAATGACTGTTTGGAAACTACACAAGTAATTCATTATTTTTAGCTCCTTGCCGAAAATGTCACACTTAAGAGATACTGGAAATATTCTGTTCTTTTAAATAAAAACTACATAGTCTTCACGAAACTTATCTTTAGGAAGTTTCTTCCACTGTTTTGATAAAGTTGTTAACATTTTTCACATACATACACACTCATACCTACATATATATATATATATATATATATATATATATATATATATAATATATATATATATATATATATATATATAATATATATATATATATATATAGGTGAGAAAGTTGGTGTTTGAAAGCACGTGGTTGAATATATAAAAATAGTAAAAAGTGAAAAAACTACAGAAGGCTTGTTTTAAAAGGTTAAAAATATATATTTGAGTCAATATGTCTGAAGAATGTTATAAATTTTTGAAGAAATGACCGGTTTCGCGTTCAGCTTTTCAAATTTCTTACATCGTTATGTTTACGTTGAGAAGAGTTCCAGATAAGGGGAGGTAATAAGTGATTTCTTCCGGTGTAAGGGAGATAATCGCTTAAATTTCTTGCCTTTCTTTTGGAGTGAATTTCTCTGTATAAGTATGTTGGAATGGTTAAGTTTGGGCTTGTATTTTTCAATGAAGAATGTTTCCTTGTTTAGTCAAATTTGTGTAAGAAATTTGAAAAGCTGAACGCGAAACCGGTCATTTCTTCAAAAACTATGTCATTGTATGAAAAAAATTTATAACATTCTTCAGACATATTGACTCAAATATATATTTTTTAACCTTTTAAACAAGCTTCTGTAGTTTTTTTCACTTTTTACTATTTTCTCTCTCTCTCTCTCTCTCTCTCTCTCTCTATATATATTATATATATATATATATATATATATATATATATGTATATATATATGTGTGTTTGTGTGTGTGTGTGTGTGTGTGTATGTGTGTATTTATATATTATATATATACACATATATGTATATATATAGTTTCCTATTTCTCTCGTGGATATGATAACAGACTACGAATAGTCTGCTACTATCATACTCCCGTATTTTTTCTCTCCTTCTTTCTCTTCTTTTCCTACACCTTCTTCTTCTTCTTCTTCTTCTTCTTCTCTTCTCTTCTTCTTCTTCTTCTTCTTCTGCTCTTCTTCTTCGCCGTCTCCTTCTAAAGTTACTACTGCTTAAACAATGCTGCTTAAAACTTCAGTACCAACATCCCTCATATTAGATATTTCTTCAGACCTGCTACTACCTACCTGCCGAGCCTTCACAGAAGTAAATGAGAGAGAGAGAGAGGAGAGAGAGAGAGAGAAAGAAAGAAAGAAAGAAAGAAAGAAAGAAGAAAGAAAGAAAGAGAGAGAGACAGAATGTCACACCTATTTGAAACTATGGAAATATTTTTTAAAAACATTTCATTATATATATATATATATATATATATATATATATATTATATATATATATATATATATATATATATATATATATATATATACACACACATACATATGTATGAATGTATGTATATATATATATATATATATATATATATATATATATATATATATGGTGGTTGCCCCCTCGTTATCGAGTATGGTCATTGCGCGAAGCTTAATCATTGTTGTTATCGTGCAATGCCTGTGCAAGAAGATTTTTTTAAGTGAGGAAAGGCTGTGCACTGAGTCAATCACACTCACTAAGCAACAGAAGCCATAATCCGAAAAGAAAAACAAGTCAACATCATCGGTAACCACTGAGCCGCAGGTTTTATGTCGGAGTTATCCCAGTTACCTCGGTTACCTTCTCCTAGAAGGATGCCCTAACAAAGGCTAGGAGTCCTTCACTCCCAGTGGTTTAACCGCGCGATCGGGTATTCAGTCCGATTATTTCTATGTCCCCGCGCATGATACAGCCTTAAGACATTTATTGGATGGCCGTTGACTTTCAAGAGTTCTTCCACCCTTTGACGGGTTTTGTTTTTCATCCCGCAGAATGTCCAATAAACACCCTCCTCACCAAGCAAGCTTGGTGGGGTTACCGGTTAGTCGCCGACGACCCGACCATGCAACAAGTTGTACAGGGTTACATGTTACCAGTAGCACTCGAAAGTGACATGACATATATATATATATATATATATTTTACTACTACCACAAGGGGCTAAACACAGAGGGGACAAACAAGGACAGACAAAGCGATTAAGTCGATGGGTGAAATATTGCTAAGCACTTCATCCAGCGTGCTAACGATTCTGCTTGCTCGCCGTCTTCAAATAATAATGATAATTATAATTATAATGCGCAGACTGAGACTGATCCTTAAGTCGAAATTAAATGGGTGGAATAAGATTCAAGCTATCAAAACCTGGGTGGTTTCACTCCTCAGACATGGAGCAGGGGTAATTGCATGGACAGTAGACGAACTAAACAGCTTAGACAGAATGACAAGGAAGTTGCTAACTAGATATGGGATACTCCACTCAAAAGGTGACACAGAGAGACTGTATGAAACAAGAAAAAGAGAGGACTTACTGGATGCGAACACAGCATTAGATCAGAATAAAACAACATAGCATGGTATGTAAAAAATGCCACAGAAGAGCTATTGTTTGAAGTAAGAAGGTCAGGCTTGTGCAGGATGAAGGATTGCAACGATAAAAGTGATTTAAAATAGGAAACGGAGGCTCTAATCTGTGTTGCCCAAGAGCAAGCACTAACAACAAATTACATAAAATACAGAATAGACAATACAGCAGAAAGTGATAAGTGCAGAATATGTGGACAAAACGGTGAAAAAGTATGGCATATTATCAGCCAATGTACGCCACTAGCCCAGAAGGAATATGAGACGCACGACTATATAGTCAGGCTTCCATTGGACACTTTGCAACAAGTATGGACTTGACAGAGCAAAATATGGGTACGACCACAAACCTGAAGGCATCGTCGAAAATGGAAATGCAAAGATCCTATGGGATTTTATGATTCAGTGCGACCAGGAGATAGAGAATAGGAAGACAGACACAGTCTTAATTGTGAAAGAAAACAAACTATGCTGGATCATAGATATAGCATGCTCAGCTGACAACAAGGTGTGCGGTTTGAACCGGTTTGTCGGCACCGTATTACATCTTTGTCGGCATACTCCTTGATCTCTATCGGCACCGCCTTTGATCTCTGTCGGCACCATCTTTGATCTCTGACATTCCTGACATTCCTGACATTCTGACATTCCAGACATTCCTGACATTCCTGACTTTCCTAACATTCCAGACATTCCAGACATCCCTGACATTCCTGACATTTGAACCGGTTTGATCAGGCTTGATCCAGTTTGAACAGTTTTGATCCGATTTCAAGCGGTTTGATCCGTTTTATCCGGTTTGAACCGGTTTAATCCGGTTTGAACCGGTTTGTCAGCACCGTATTTGATCTTTGTCGGCACACTCCTTGATCTCTATCGGCACCGTCTTTGATCTCTGTCGGCACCATCTTTGATCTCACATTCCTCACATTCCTGACATTCCTTACATTCCAGACATTCCTTACATTCCAGACATTCCTGACATTCCAGACATTCCAGACATTCCTGACATTCCTGACATTCCAAATATTCCTTACATTCCTGACATTCCTGACATTCCAGACATTCCTGACATTCCTGACATTCCTGACTTTCCTGACATTCCAGACATTCCAGACATCCCTGACATTCCTGACATTTGAACCGGTTTGATCAGGCATGATCCAGTTTGAAACGTTTTGATCCGGTTTCAACCGGTTTGATCCGGTTTTATCCGGTTTGAACCGTTTTGATCCGGTCTGTACCGGTTTGTCGGCACCATATTTGATCTTTGTCGGCACACTCCTTGATCTCTATCGGCACCGTCTTTGATCTGTCGGCACCATCTTTGATCTCTGACATTCCTCACATTCCAAACATTCCTGACATTCCAGACATTCCTGACATTCCTTACATTCCTGACATTCCTTGCATTCCTGACATTCCTGACATTCCAGATATTCCAGACATTCCTGACATTCCAGACATTCCAGACATTCCTACATTCCAGACATTCCTGACATCCCTGACATTCCAGACATTCCTGACTTCCAGACATTCCTGACATTTCAACAGGTTTGGATCGGTTTAATCGAGTTTGAACCGGTTTGATTCGGATTTATCCGGTTTGACCCGCATTGAACCGGTTTGAACCGGTTTGATCTGGTTTGAACGGTTTGTCGGAACCGTATTTGATCTTTGTCGGCACACTCCTTGATCTCTATCGGTACCGTTTTTGATATCAGTCGGCACTGACTTTCATCTCTGACATTCCTCACATTCCAAACATTCCTGACATTCCAGACATTCCTGACATTCCTGACATTCCTGACATTCCTGACTTTCCTGACATTCCAGACATTCCAGACATTCCTGACATTCCAGACATTCCTGACATCCCTGACATTCCAGACATTCCTGACATTCCAGACATTCCAGACACTCCTGACATTCCTGAATTTCCTGACATTCCAGACATTCCAGACATCCCTGACATTCCTGACATTTGAACCGGTTTGATCAGGCTTGATCCAGTTTGAAACGTTTTGATCCGGTTTGAACCGGTTTGATCCGATTTGAACTGGTTTGATCCTGTTTCAACCGGTTCGATCCGGTTTGATCCGGTTTGATCCGGTTTGAACCGGTTTGTCGGCACCGTATTTGATCTTTGTCGGCACACTCCTTGATCTCTATCGGCACCGTCTTTGATCTCTGTCGGCACCATCTTTGATCTCTGACATTCCAGACATTCCTGACATTCCAGACATTCCTGACATTCCAAACATTCCTGACATTCCTGACATTCCTGACTCTCCTGACATTCCAGACATTCCTGACATTCCTGACATTCCAAACTTTCCTTAGATTCCTGACATTCCTGACACTCCAGACATTCCAGACATTCCTGACATTCCTGACATTCCAGACATTCCAGACATCCCTGACATTCCTGACATTTGATCGGGTTTGATCAGGCTTGATCCAGTTTGAACCGTTTTGATCCGGTTTCAACCGGTTTTATCCGGTTTGAACCGGTTTGATCGGTTTTGACTGGTTTGTCGGCACCGTATTTGATCTTGTCGGCACACTCCTTGATCTCTATCGGCACTGTCTTTGATGTCTGTCGGCACCATCTTTGATCTCTGACATTCCTCACATTCCTGACATTCCTGACATTCCAGACATTCCTGACATTCCTGACATTCCTGACATTCCTTACATTCCTGACATTCCTTATATTCCTGACATTCCTGACATTTCAGACATTCCAGACATTCCTGACATTCCAGACATTCCTGACATTCCAGACATTCCTGACATTCCAGACATTCCTGACTTTCCTGACATTCCAGACATCCCTGACATACCTGACATTTGAACGGTTTGATCAGGCTTGATCCGGTTTGAACTGTTTTGATCCGTTTTCAACCGGTTTGATCCGGTGTGATCCGTTTTGATCCGGTTTGAACCGGTTTGATCCGGTTTGAACCGGTTTGTCGGCACCGTATTTGATCTTGTCGGCACACTCCTTGATCTCTATCGGCACCGTCTTTGATCTCTTTCGGCACCATCTTTGATCTCTGACATTCCTCATATTCCTGACATTCCTGACATTCCAGACATTCCTGACATTCCTGACATTCCAGACATTCCAGACATTCCTTAAATTCCTGACATTCTTACTTTCCAGATATTCCAGACATTCCTGACATTCCAGACATTCCAGACATTCCTGACATTCCAGACATTCCTAACATCCCTGACATTCCAGACATTCCTGACATTTCAGACATTCCTGTCATTCCAGACATTCCTGACATTACTGACATTCCTGACTTTCCTGACATTCCAGACATTCCAGACATCCCTGACATTCCTGACATTTGAACCGGTTTGATCAGGCTTGATCCAGTTTGAACCGTTTTGATCCGTTTTGAACCAGTTTGATCCGATTTGAACCGGTTTGATCCGGTTTCAACCGGTTTGATCCGATTTCATCCAGTTTCATCCGGTTTGAACCGGTTTGATCCGGTTTGAACCGGTTTGTCGGCACCGTATTTGATCTTTGTCGGCACACTCCTTGATCTCTATTGGCACCGTCTTTGATCTCTGTCGGCACCATCTTTGATCTCTGACATTCCTCACATTCCTGGCATTCCTGACATTCCAGACATTCCTGACATTCCAGACTTCCTGACGTTCCTGACATTCCTGACATTCCTTACATTCCTGACATTCTGACATTCCAGACATTCCTGACATTCCTGACAGTCCAGACATTCCTTACATTCTAGACATTCCTGATATTTGAACCGGTTTCATCCAGTTTCATCCAGTTTGAAACGGTTTGATTCTGTTTGAACCGTTTTGATCCGGTTTGATCCGGTTTGAACCGGTTTGATCGGGTTTGAACCGGTTTTATCCAGTTTGTCCTGGATTGAACCGGTTTGAACCGGTTTGATCTGGTTTGAACCGGTTTGTCGGAACCGTATTTGATCTTTGTCGGCACACTCCTTGATCTCTATCGGTACCGTTTTTGATTTCAGTCGGCACTGTCTTTGATCTCTGACTTTCCTCACATTCCAAACATTCCTGACATTCCAGACATTCCTGACATACCTGACATTCCAGACATTCCAACATTCCTGACATTCCTGACATTCCTTACATTCCTGACATTCCTGACATTTGAACCGGTTTGATCAGGCTTGATCCAGTTTGAACGGGCTTGATCCGGTTTAAACCGGTTTGTCCGATTTTAACCGGGTTGATCCGGTTTGAAACGGTTTCATCCGGTTTGAACCGTTTTGATCCTGTTTGAACCGGTTTGTCGGCACCGTATTTGATCTTTGTCGGCACACTCCTTGATTTCTATCGGCACCTCTTTGATCTCTGTCGGCACCGTCTTTGATCTCTGACATTCCTCACATTCCTGACATTCCTGACATTCCTGACATTCGTGACATTCCTGACATTCCTGACATTCCTTACATTCCTGACATTCCAGACATTCCAGACATTCCTGACATTCCTGACATTCCAGACATTCCTGACATTCCAGACATTCCAGACATTCCTGACATTCCTGACATTCCTGACATCCCTGACATTCCTTACATTTGAACCGGTTTGATCAGGCTTGATCCAGTTTGAACCGTTTTGATCCGGTTTGAACCGGTTTGATCCGATTTGAACCGGTTTGATCCGGTTTCAACCGGTTTGATCCGATTTCATCCGGTTTCATCCGGTTGAACCGGTTTGATCCGGTTTGAACCGGTTTGTCGGCACCGTATTTGATCTTTGTCGGCACACTCCTTGATCTCTATCGCAACCGTCTTTGATCTCTGTCGGCACCATCTTTGATCTCTGACATTCCTCACATTCCTGGCATTCCTGACATTCCAGACATTCTTGACATTCCAGACATTCCTGACGTTCCTGACATTACTGACATTCCTTACATTCCTGACATTCCTGACATTCCAGACATCCTGACATTCCTGACATTCCAGACATTCCTTACATTCCAGACTTTCCTGATATTTGAACCGGTTGATCAGGCTTGATCCAGTTTGAAACGGTTTGATCCCGTTTGAACCGGTTTGATCCGGTTTGAACCGATTTGATCGGGTTTGAACCGGTTTGATCTCCTTAGGGACACCTCGTTGATCTCTTTCGGCACCCTCTTTGATCTTTTTCGGCACCCTCTTTGATCTCTTTCGGCACCCTCTTTGATATTTTTCGGCCACCCTCTTTGATCTCTTTCGGTACCCTCTTTGATCTCGTTCGGGACTCCTCTTTGATCTCTTTTGGCACCATCTTCGATCTCTTTCGGCACAAG
>NW_021831999.1:0-63001 GCF_006345805.1 Octopus sinensis
TTATGTAAATTCGGTGTTGAAGTATATTTTGTTGTCTGGGGAGATTCATTCTGTTTTAATGCCTTATTAATCAACAGAGTGTTAACAACTATTGTAGGGTTGCAAGAGCATACATACATGTATAGTGTGTGTGTATATATATATATATGTATACGTATATATATATATATATATATATATATATATAGTATATATATACTCTCTTTACTTGTTTCAGTCATTTTGACTGCGGCCATGCTGGAGCACCGCCTTTAGTCGAGCAAATCGACCCCGGACTTATTCTTTGTAAGCCCAGTACTTATTCTATCGGTCTCTTTTGCCGAACAGCTAAGTGACGGGGACGTAAAACACACCAGCATCGGTGTCAAGCAATGCTAGGGGGACAAACAAGACACACAAATACACACACAACATACATACATACATAAATACATATAATATAGATATATTTATATATATTATATATATATATATATATATATTATATATAATATATAAATAAAATATATATAAATAAATAATATATATATATATATATATAAATAATATATTTATATAATATACACACCTACAAGAGAGCGGGGAGAGACAAAGAGAAAGATAGGAGGAGATGGAGAGAGAGGAGACAGTAGAGTGATAGACAGACAGACAAATGTTGGAAAGGGAAGTGAAATATATGAGAGCGCTGCAACAGTATGGATGCATATTCTATGAACCTTTCTGAATTGATCTGTTTTGGTTGTCCTTAGGGTAAAAATTCATAAAACTGAAGCGAGGTCATCGTATGTATGATTTCACGTCTGTATGATACACCGTTAAAACTACGCTGCCCTACTTAAGTAATAGCTGCACATAACTGTATGCAGATAGTCGTTTCACAGCCTCTCATGCACGCCTGCACGTGCACGCACACATATATGTACATGCACATGAATATTCATATTCCTACACACACACACACACAAACACACACCCATATATATATATACACACACACATACACAAATTTTTCTTTCTGAGAATGAAAATTTTATTTTTTGTGAAAGTAATATATCTACCTTCGTTTACCACGGGGGTTTGTTTACGAAAAAAAAAAACCCCTCAATTAACCCAAAACCAAAACAAAAAAGAAATCATAACATAATGATAAATGAATAAATCATCCCCACGTGATTTGTAACTGAAACAAAAAGTAGATTCATTGACATCAAACTCATGACCTAGAGCGGCGATGCTTTGAACAACACGTATTTTCTTGATCGGGTCTACCTTTCGTATCTTCTCTGTTCACTGGTTCCATGCTGACAGGTACGAGAATGTAATTCGTTTTAAAAATACCCAAGATTTGCAGCACAGTAATTACAAGTGATACTCAGTGCATTCTGAGTAGCTGAGCATTGTGCATGATCATTTGGGTGCGTTTTGGCTGTACGAAAAAAAAAAATCTTCAACAGATCTCCAACCCATGTTATCACAGATTAATCCGTGATAAGCGTAAGAACGTAATTCGTTTTAATAATTCGCACATTTGCAGCAGAGTAATCACAAAGTGATAATTAGTGCATTCTGAGTAGCTGAGCATTGTGCGTGATCATCTGGGTGCGTTTTTGGCTGTACGGAAAAAAAAAATCTTCAACTGATCTTCAACCCGTCTTTTCACAGATTAATCCGTGATAAGCGTAACATTGTCCAGTGATGAATGAATTATTGACAAACAAAGCAAACGTACTGAATTACTTTAAATTATTTCCTCTTTCTGGGTGCCATAATTGTTGCTAACAATACACTTTAGTTTTCTTTCTCCAGTTAAAGCGCAAATTTTAATCCAATGAGACAACAATGGATAGTTCAAATTTCTGAATTCTTTAAATTCATGACATTGGTCCTTATTGGATTATTCTCTTTGCTCAATAATTATAATTATGCTAATTGCTTCTAGTGGAAACCATCTGTGATTATAAAAGCAGGCTTAAGAAGATTACCATTTACTGATGAGGCTTAATAAGAACGAAATATGTCCGAAACTATCACATTAGCAGCTAACAAAAACTGTATTGTTTCCATAAATTTGGAAACTAACTTTCCCGGAAAATTTGGTCATAATTTCTTGAAATTATTACTCCCTTATTTTTAGAGTTTGTAAAACTTGACGCACACATACGCGTGCGCATGCACGCACACACACAGACACAGACGCACACACATACAGACACACACGCACGCACACACGCACGCACACACACATGTATGTATGTATATTAATTTGCACATCCAACTTAACTTGAATGTGTTGTTTTAAACGCTGAAGACTGCGGTAATCTCTGAGACATCATGTCAGTTTGACAAAATTTCGATCTGGCATTCGGCCGTGGAGTATCTGCTACTGAGGAAGAGCAAATTACCCTCATATCACATGATACATCAGTTCTATCCATATGCAGAGGAAATTACGCCTGCCGATATAATCAGTGCTTTTTTAAAACTTAATGTCTGTACGAGAAGATTTCTCTGGATGATTACCGTAGCTTGCAGCGTTTAAAACACATCCAAGTTAGGTTTGTACCCCATTGGGGCTCGTCGTCTTTCTGCAAACTAGCCGACTTAATAGAATGTACAGCTACGAGCTTCCTTAGTCAGGTGAAACCAGTTACGGAATATTGCTCACACATCTGGACCCGTTCAGCTTTTACTCACATAGAATCCAGCTACGTATCCACAGAAAAGCTACTCACTTGATTGGCATTTTTCTATTGCTACTATAACGGCTTTTTATCGAAACTGGTTTGTTTTCTGTGTCCCTCAACCGAGCTACGACCATCCCACTTGTTTGTTCTCCGTGGTCATCCTATATTTGTGTTCAACATCTTCAGGCTCTGCACTAAATATTTTCCAATAATGTTGACTCAGCAGGACGACACTCAGGAATCTTCTCCCGGCTTCTACTTTTTCTGTAGGTATTTATTTCTTTATTGCCCATTGAGGGCTAAACACAGAGGGGACAAACAAGGATAGACGAAATACTTATTTAGTCGATCCTGAAAGGATGAAAGGCAAAATCGACCCCAGCGGAATTTAAACTCAGAACCTAACGGCAGACGAAATACCTATTTCTTTACTACCCACAAGGAGCTAAACACAAAGAGGACAAACAAGGACAGACAAACGGATTTAGTCGATTACATCGACTCCAGTGCGTAACTGGTGCTTAATTTATCGACCCCGAAAGGATGAAAGGCAAAATCGACCTCGGCGGAATTTGAACTCAGAACGTAGCGGCAGACGAAATACTGCTAAGCATTTCGCCCGGCGTGCTAAAATTCTGCCAGGTCACCACCCTCCTTTCCTGTAGGTATTGAATTCTCTCCCTCCTCCATCTAGACATGATTGTCTTTGAGTCCTAGTACTCTCAGGGGAGGATACTCGTTTTCCATGTTCTAAGTGACTAACATCGTAATCTTAGCGCTGAACAGGGCTACTCATTTATATCTAAGTGAACTGGGACAACGTGAAATGAAGTATTTTTTGCCTAACGACACGAAGCACCGCCCTGTCCAGGAATCTAATCTATAATCTTGAGATCATGACAGCAACACGCTAACCACACGACCACACGCCTTTACACGTGTTGACTTGTAGCAGTTTAAACAGAGCATTAACGACATCAAGCTCGCCAGTCTCAGGAGGCCTACAGAGCACATGGATACTGCTTTTACTCAAGACTAAATGAGTAAAAAACGGCCAGTCTGAATAATTCCATTTTAAATTTACTTGCGTTAATGGAGTCATTAGGTCTCAAAAGTCCTTGCAGATATTCGATACAGCTTTCTGTTTTTCACTTTCAACTGAAATGAACGTTCAATAAACACAATCACAGCTGCGTTCACCATTATCAATTTATCATTTTCAAATCACATCATGAAATGCTTCGTGAGGCAGGTGGTGTATGAATGAAAAAAGGAAAGAAATCCTAGCTCAAGGCATATATATATATATATATCTATATGCATATGCAGCAAACAGTGATGTATTAACAGTATTTCGTTTCGTTGCCGCAATGTACTGGAGAAAATATCTATAATGTTTCTGTTTTAGTTGATACTATAAATTAACCACCATTACAGCAATCAAAGAAATCGCCCTCAAAACACAAGAATTTAGTGTTCAATTTTGCTACTGAGTAAGTGTTATATATGCAAATTTTACTTTGTACTTTAATACACGTGTGCTTATAATCCAATTTTTGTGGGGGTTATTTAAATGTAGTAAACAGTTTCTAACGAAAACTCTTCCAAAGTGGTGTCAAAATGTGCACACCTACATCTGTTTCCATTTTTTATGGCAGTAGATATAATGGCTTCGGGAAAGAGGCAAAGTCGGTTACATTGACCACACTGATACTCATTTTATCGTCCTCGAAAGGATGAGAGGCAAAATCGACCTCTGCGGAATTTGAACACAGGACATGAAGACGTACGAAATACCGCTAAGCATTTTGCCCGGCATGCTAATGATTACGCCAGCTTGCCGCCTTTATGCCTGTATGCATATTTTTTTCTACTCTAGGCACAAGGCCCAAAATTTCGGGGGAGTGGGACCAGTCGATTAGATCGACCCAGTACACAAATTGTACTTAATTTATCACCCCCGAAAGGATGGAAGGCAAAGGAATTTGAGCTCAGAACACAGAGACAGACGAAATACCGCTAAGCATTCTGCCTAGCGTGCTAAGGATTATGCCAGCTCGCCGCTTTATCCCTGTATGAATATTGCACAGAAAAACTGGCTCATATCGTCGTAACGCACAAAATTTTGGCTAAAGCACCTATGAATATGTTCTTTAGTACATTTAATACACATATACATACATACACCTATACGCCATATGATATATATATATATAATATATATATATATATATATTATATATATGTATATAAATAGATTATATTTATTATATATATAAAATAAATAGATGAGTGTATTTTTAACTTGTTAATTAACACGGAAAAAATAAATGTGTCAAAAGTAAAAATATTTGATTACACCTGCGTTTTATCATAAATATATATATTATATATAAATATATATATATTCATATATATATATATATATATATATATATATATATATATCTATATACATATATATATATATAGGGAGAGTTTACGAAAAAACAAAAGACGAAGACAGGTGGTGTACAAAACAAACAGATGTATTAGTATAACGCTCAGGAATAGAAAAAAGTCTTTTACGTTTCGAGCCTACGCTCTTCTACAGAGACACAGAAAAAACAAGGAGAGAAACAAGAAGAGAAAAAAATGTGTGTAGTGGCATAGGATATATATATATAGTATGTGTGTGTGTGTACGTGCATGTATATATATGCATGTATATATTTGTATATATAGTATATATATGTATATATGTATATATGTATATATATTATATATATGTATATATATATATATATATATCTATATATATATATATATATATATATATATATATAATATATATATATGTAGATATATATATATATATATATATATATATATATATATATTATATATATAAGCCACTTGGTGTTAAATTGATGGTACTATTAAATTAGTGTCCAATTTTCTCACCCTTATTAGTTGATTATATATATATATATATATATATATACATATATGCATATATATATGTATGTCTATATATATATGTATATATAGGTAGATCTATCTCTCTCTCTCTCTCTCTCCATCTCCCTCTCTCTCTCTGTGTCTTTATATATATATATATATATATATATAAGTACTAAGCTTACAAAGAATAAGTCTTGGTATCGATTTATTCGACTAAAGGCGGTACTCCAGCATGACCGCAGTCAAATGACTGAAACAAATAAAAGAATAAAAATATGTATGTATGTATATATATGTGTGTGTATGTATGTATGTACGTATGTATATATGTGTGTGTGTGTGTGTATGTATGCATATATGTATCTATCTACATGCATATGTATACATACATATAAACATATATATATATATAGTCACCTTTATACACACACACATACGCACACATACATAGCCACCTTAATAATTTATATATAATAGATGTATAAGATGTAATGCGAAAATACAAGGTTTGTCTATGCACTTGAAAGAAGTAAACAAACCGAGTATAATCTTTTTGGTGTTATTTATATAGCAGCATAATTACGCAATCTTTCAATTTCCTTCGTGCATATCTTAAATAAAATAAACAAAACGTGAGAAAAAAAGCAGTAGAATTTTGGTGATATTATGCTAAATGATGCCTTATCTGCAGAGTGTTAGATTTTTTAAATCAACACTAGAAAGCACATCTTTGAATTCTGATCTATCGCCGTAGTGATTGTATTATTTCTTAGCCCATTATAACAAGTCAAGCAAAAAATTGACATTCATTATAATGTTCACTCTCGACATTTTTAACGAACATCTTAATAGATGTTTTTTCCTTTGTTTCAAGAATATATTTCAGCTATATTGCGAATTAAGCGAAATTGTACGCACACAAATATACACTAACATACTCAAACAAGTTAGTGCACACAGAAACACAGCCACACACACACTTGCACGCGTATACACGCACTTGCTTATATATATATATATATATATATATATATAGGGGAGGAATTGTGAGCAGGTATACATGCTAGGCCTTGACAGACGAGTAGTTTTTTGAAAGGTTAGAAAAACATACGCATCACATAAAAGGTTACGAGAAACAATTGAGATAACATGTTAAATACCAGAATTACTGGAAATGGTTCCCATTATTTAGGTTTTATCCTCTTGAAAGAACATCGATCATTATATCGTAGAAAATACCGAAGTGACATGCATGATACTACAAATGACTGACAAACGTTTTCAATAGCCAGCATTTAATTCAAATCATTTCAAATTATTTCTACATTAAGCACCATAACACAGCAGCTTCGTCCAGAGAAGCCGCGGCATTTTAATATAAAGGAATTATAAGATATAGTGGGTCGTCCGGAAAGTTCGTGGCGATTTATAGTAGCTTACATTTCGACTTATTTTAGAACATGGTTGATTCCATAAAATAGGATTTTACTACACCTTTATTTAGAGCACAATTTAAGCTATCTTTTCGTGGAAGAAGGTTTATGTTTTTATAACCTGTGTTAATTCTGTAACCCTTTAAAATGGAAGATAAGAAAGTTCATTTTCGGCACTTGATGCTTTGGGAACCAAACAAAAATTGCTGCAGCTCGGCTGGGATGTGTTACCCCACTCTCCATATTTACCAGATATTGCTCCTTCGGATTTCCACTTATTCAGGTCTCTGCAGAATTGTCTTAATAGTAAAAATTTCAATTCCTTGAATGACGTAAAAAGATACCTTGATGAATTCTCTGCCATGAAACCACCTCAATTCTGGGGAGAGGGTATTTTCAAGTTAAAGGAAAGATAGAGACGCATTGTGCAACAAAATGGTTCATATTTGGTTGATAAAAAATCTAATGGCAAATATTTATTGACCTTTTTCTTTACTTTAAAAATCGGCACGAACTTTCCGGACAACCCAATATAATAAGGGTGTCAATGGAAACTTCTAGATCCTTATAGAGGGATCTCCGTTGGCCAAGAATGACCATGCATCATCCCTTAATCACATATACGAAGGAGTGACTTTAAGGGTATCACGAAATGCTTGATTGGGGGTCCCACCTTTCGAGTTCTTTTACAGGGCTTTAAAAAAACAAGGACCACTGCAATCAGTGTGTGAATCAGTGAGGGGAATATGTTGAATAAAATCATAATTAGCTGATCCCCCTGTATTTTCGTTTACCCAAAGCCAGAAATTTTTCAGCACCCTCTCGTATGTATAGGGTTGGGTAAGATTTCTTTTAAAAGCTGGTGGTTATCTGTGAATACGAGTTTCCTCTTTCCATGTCGTTGACTTTTATGCAAAAGAAATACCACCCATGTAGTCCGATACAAATCAAAAAGAACCTAATCAAATATCACAAGGCATCACAACCCATCCTATAACGGATTGGCAATTTTTTTATTGACCCCAAAAGAATAAAACCAAGTTGGCTCCTATGCAATTTGAACTCCCATTGCAGAGAGTAAATAATGTGTGGCATTCTATCCAATTCGCTACTCTACTAGCTCATTAGTTTTCAGTTTAGTCAGTGAAATTAGCGCAACAAACATTGATTTTGTAGAAACTGCACAATGTATCACTCAACAAATAGATGTCTATATCTGGTTTATGCCGGCAAGATTCAGTTTAAGCGTAAAGAAATAGCTGAAGTGGAAGAATAAAATATGAACCCAGCAATTTAGTGGTGGTGTTATGTATTGCCAATTATATTGACCTCACTACTTGACTCTGGAAGCAGGAAAGTCAATGTCAAGTCAATCTCTGTCGCATTTGAACTCGAATGACAAAAATACTTAAATATTATCAGAAAAGCATTTCAAATGACACTCTCACAATTATGCCGTGAAAGCGCGTGGTCGGAATAGTGTCAAGGAGAAGGGTTTCCTTAAACAATTTGGCCCGAGTGCTTGGAATAGAATGGACATTAGTTACCAGGTGGTTTAGTTCAACCAAATGATAGTCAAATAGGCCATGACGGAATAAATCGGAATAAATACAGCAATGCATTCAGTCCGACGCTTTTACAGTTCTGCGTATCGACTACTTTGGATAGGTACTTTTATTATCAATTCCGAAATGATGGAATATAGAATTGGGTAGAGAGGGATGTGAACTCCGAGTGCATGGAGTCGGAAGTGGAACAAATACCGCGAAGCATTCTGTCTGTTTCTCTAACAACTGTACCAATTCAACGACAGACTTCAATAAAGTTTCCGTCAGGAAAATTCTCTTATAAAGCATTGGTCAACACGGAGTTTTAGCACAAGACACTTATCCATTGTTCCACGCAGTGGGAATGAACCCGAAAATGTGTGGTTTTGAGAAGAGAACTTCTTTACCACACAATTCTGCCTATACCTATATTCTATTTTGCAGTAAATATATTTCTAACCAAAGACAAAAACAAAAAACGCGAAAAATTTAATTGTATCATAGACATATTTTATATTACTATTTTGTATTAACTACTTCTTTTAAGTTAATATTTTATATTGTTTCAATAATACAACGAATCTTACTGACACCACGACTTGTCTTCGCTTCTGTATTACATTCATCTACTTCGCTTCTAAATAAGTTAATTTCGAACGTAATTTCATTCCAAGTTATCGTTTATATTTTTCGTGAAGTTTGGAGACTAGCTTCATTAGACCCGTGTTTTCAAGAAATTAACAACAGTCTTGAGTCTTTAACGCCAAAGGTTAAAAGTGATATTTTAACACACACACACACACACACACACACACACACACACAAACACAAACACACGCATACACACACTTACACATGCACACACACACACCACACACACCACACAAACACAAACACACGCATACACACACTTACACATGCACACACACACACACACAAAAGGAAACTAAAAAGAAAAAAGGAAAAGAAGAAATAATTATACAACGATCTTGTTACTACAGGTTATGTAAATTAAATATAGATTTATCGTTTCGCTAGATAGCAACTTCATAATTCTATAAGTCTTACGATTATAATTACTTGTTGGACAATGATAATTACTCTAATATATATTTTTACAATATAATGATGGCCTTACTTGGCATAAAACATAAACTTATGGAACAACAGTGACTTTTAGCTACTGGCTGTGTGGTTAAGAAGTTCATTTTACAAACGCGTGGTTTCGGTCGGGATCACTTCCAATCCACGGCATCTTGGGCAAGTGCCTTTAATTGTAGGATTGAACCGACCAATACCTTGTCAACGAATTACGTAAACGGATGCACGCTTGTATATATATATTATATATATATATATATCAACACGCATACATACACACATATGTATATATTGTTGTGTCAGGGGAAAGTCATATTGCCTTAATGCTTTTGTGACCTTGTCAACGTCCATTGACAAGGTTACAAAAGCAACGAAAATTATGAAAAATTAAATGAGTTGGAAATTGAACCGGTGAGTGTGTTAGATATTAAGGCATTAGAATAGTATGAGTCTCCACAGACACAACAAAATTTGCTTCAACACACGAATTCACATAAAGAATATTGCAAGTCAGATACAAAAACGAAATACATACATATGTATGTATGTATGTATGTATGTATGTATGTAATTATGTATGTATGTATGTATGTATGTATGTATGTATGTATGTATGTATTTCGCTTACGCATTGCGAGACTAATGACGTGGTGTAGGACTCAACATACGTATGTTTCAGAATGAAAGCCGGTCATAAGAAAGAGAGGTGCTAAAGGAATAAATGATTATCTTATGAACTTCATTAGCTTACACCTGTTTCTGTTATAGAATGCAGTGTGTGTGTGTGTGTGTGTGTGTGTTTGTGTCTGTATGTGTGCGTGTTTGTTTGCTACCCACAGCTTAACAACCCGTGTAGGCTTGCTTCCGATACCGTAACTTAGCAGTTCGGTAAAAATACCCCGATGCAATAAGTTTAAAGTTTAAAAGAAAAACTGAAGTCGATTTGCACGAATTGCACCCACCTTCATGCGTGTGTATGTATATGTGTGCGTCTTTATGTTTGTCCCCCTCACTGCTTAACAACCAGTGTTAGTTTGTTTACACTCTCGTAATGTAGAAGTTCGGCAAAGATCCCGATAGAATAAGTACTGTATTCGACTTGTTCGACACTCGGCCGTGTCCTTACCCCCTAGTGGCTTCCCTTCCCTCCCACACCCACGTCACCAACCATGCTCTCCGTCCTGTTTAACTCTTTCTCCTTCCCTTCTGGTCCCTCTCAACTTCTGTTCACTCTTGATATCAGAAGTTTATATACGGTGATCCCATACAACGAAGTACTTCTTGCACTTAAACACTTTATAGACGTTCGGCCTGACTCTCAACCTACCACCTCCACTCCTCTTCACCTGGCAGAACTTATCCTCCCACTCAACTGTTTCTCATTCGGGGTGTGGGGAGTTTTATCAACAACTCTCGGGAGTGGCCATGGAATCGAGAATAGGCCCCAACTATACGAACCTATGTTAGCTATGTTTGCACACCTCCACTTGTTGGGTTCACCATAAATTATCTCCCCTTTATTCAACCTCTTTTATTATCTCCCTTTCATTCAACCTCTTTTTTTTCCAATCATTCGTCATGTTGGACCATTGAACTCAACACATTTTTCATCATTCTCTCCCTATTTATTTTCTTTTATTCCTTTCTGTCGAAGAGCGTAGGCTCGAAACGTAAAAGGCTTTTCCATTTGTCGCGAGCGTCAAACTAATACACTTGCATGTTGTTCCTACATTTGTCTTCGTCTTCGTTTTTCTCTGAATTTGAACTATATTTATATATATATATATATATATATGTGTGTGTGTATGTATGTATGTATGTATGTATGTATGTATGTATGTATGTATGTATGTATGTGTGCGTGTTTGGGCGTGTGTGTATGTGTTTCGACATATACATACTCACACATGTAAGCGCATGCATTTTTAGCGGAACGATATTTTCACTAATTCGAATTTTCGAAGAAATGTGTGTTTTCGGTCTCCATTATAAAAATTTTTTTTTTTGCTAGAAATAAGTTGGATAAAGCACATCCTTACAACGTAAATTCCTGCTGAGGTCCATTTCCTGAAACTTTTGTTGCGAGAGTTAGATTGCAAAATTAGCTACAAAACAATTATTAAAAAAAAAAGAAGAAAAAAATCAACATATACTGTACCAGTTGACATCAGTAATCAAACTTTCTCTTCAGATGGTTGGGTTTTTTAGCTCGTCATTTTACTTATATATATATATATATATATATATATATATATATATATATATATATAGTATATATCTTTATATCTTAAGAATACTTATTGTGTGTTTGAGTGTGTGTTAGGTTTGTGGATTTGTGTGTGTGTGTGTGTTTGTTGCGTGGCGTGAGTGTGTGTGTTGTGTAATCGTGCACACGCATATATACACAGACAGCCAGATTCACACACACATGCACCCCCACATCAGGTAACGACAACAAAAACACAGGAGGGAATTTTTAAAACAAATGTTGTATTACTTTCATGCTTCTATATATATATATATATATATATATATATATATATATATATATTATATAAAAGGGCTTAGTAAATAAATTACTTTGCCGCATACTGACTCATTAGAAATAGCAGAAATTTCTAATGAGTTCAGTATGCGGCAAAGTAATTTATTTTTACTAAGCCCTTTTATATAAGTAATAATTTGAATTCGCCTTGAATGGTCCCTTTGCATACTGAACACTTGGTGAAATTGATTAATAATTAATTAATTTTGCCCTCAATTGTTGAAATTATATATTATATATATAATATATATATATATATATATATATATATACATATATATGTTTACATATATATATATATATATATATATATATAATAATATATATATATATAATATACACACATATATATTAGATATATAAAGGTATATATATATATATATGTTTGTCTCGATATATATACTCTCTCAAACTTCCCTTTCCACGCCCTTCTCCTCTCTCTCTCTTTCCTCTCTCTTTCTCTCTCTCTCTCTCTCTCTATATATATATATATATGTGTGTGTGTGTTGTGTGGTGTGTGTGTGTTGGGTGTGTGTGTGTGTGTGTGTATGTGTGGTTACGTTATATATGCTGTTCTATCAGTATTTACGCGTTGAAGAATATACTTCTAGTTGTTTCTGTGTCTGTCTGTCTGTCTGTCTCTCTCTCTCTCTCTCTCTCTCTCTCTATATATATATATATATATATATATATAAATAGACATATGTATGCATGTATATATATAAGTGAAAAACTAAACTAAGCAAAGAGAAATGAAATTTATTCACATGCCCTCTCCCTGTCAGCCTATCTCATTCATATACGTATATACAATTACCTACATAGGTATGTATACACATACATGAAGATATGCATGCACTCCGAAACGCACGTATTTCAAAGAATCTTGATTTGTCGTAAGAAAAATTTCAACCAGCATAAATTGTGTGCCATATATATGACAAAATTGTTCATTCCTTTACTTTCACATTTGACTAACTAAACAGAAATCAATCCTACATCAAACCAGAATGACTGTCTCCACCATACTTTTTACTCAACTCATACCTTACAGATATGCATTTCCCTTCTCTCCTTTTCTATCCCCTATTCCTTGACGATGACTTAAACCACTTCCCCCTCTACCTACACCGCACAAAAAAACCAGAAACCACATAAAACCGGGAAGAACAAAAGTAATCCACAGCCTGATGAGAGCGAGCAAGTCGGAACTTCAAGCGTCTCCTTATAAAAATTGATATACTTGTGTGGTTTGTGTGTGTGTATATATATATATATTTATATATATATATATATACACATACTTACATACATACATACACACACACGCGCACACACACACGCGCACACACACACAAGTATATCAATTTTCATGAGGACACGCTTGAAGTTTCGACATGCTCGCTCTGTATATATACATACATATATATACATATATACATACATTTGTAATTGTTGATTTACTCTACCGTTAATCAAAAATTTTCTCTATGTGCAATCCTTCAGAACAATCTCCCTTCCCCACTAAAAATAGAAAGAAATCTGAATCGTGTTATCGTTTAAAGGACTGTATACGGCAAGAAACCGTGATTATCGATATAATGGATTTTGAAATACCAACGAATAAATGACTCTACTTGATAATTGAGAAATGCTTTTTAGTTTTATTGTCCTGACGTAAAATTCATCGATAGCTATTTACATAGGACTCAATGTGTCTATAAAAATACAAAAAAAATAGTGATAATCGGTTGGACAATGTCAGCTGTTCTTTCCATTAATGCCATTTAGGAAAACAGCTTGTTGATTTCGAAATTTATTTGGAGACCAAAATATGTTACAGAGGTAAAAGAAACTGAATATTACATTACACAGGTAAATTTGGTGAGAACACCAATATTACGAAATGATTTAACACACACCAGATTATTTCCGATTCCCACAAATAATAATGAACTAGTCATTGAAGGCAAAAATGTCCCTATCCTCTGGGATTTTCCAGTCAACACCGACAGAACGATCCAGGCTAATCGACCAGACATAGTCATTAAAGACTGAAGAAAATAATTGTAGACTAATAGATGTAAGTGTTCCCACTGATAAAAATATATCTGTAAAGGAACTTAACAAATTAAGTAAATATAAGGACCTGAAAATTGAAATACAAAAGATGTGGTATCGTAAAGCGAGAGCTGTTCCTGTTATTGTGTGTGCACTAGGTTTATTGAAAAAGAGATGTCAAAAGCATCTAGATAATATCCCAGGAGAACCATGTCTCAAACAAACTCAAAAGATTGTGCTGACAAGTACTGCCCGCTTCCTTAGAAAAACTCTTTCAATTTAAATGTCTGTCTTGTATTACATGAAGACATTTCGGTGCTGCTCCTACCACGTCCCTATCTGAAGCGTTCAGTCATACTGTAACATCTCTTATCCTTCACTCGCCCTAGGATGCTATGTGCATCTTTGATCACGAGCAGTAGTGGGGAAGCATCATAGTCATGTGTCGAGAGGAATTCTTTGGGGTTTGGATAATTCACCTTTGGAAACATAGGTGTTTCATTCAACATCCTCAAACACCCTTATTCAAGGACCTTTTGAGCAGGATAGGCTACTCGTCCCGAAGAAAATTCTAACTGGGTCCCACCTGCAAGGTTATGCACTCTTTATTTTGATATGAGATCTCATGTCGTGCACATGTAGTGGTAATGCATTTGCCTGTGTACTCTCATAAGTCGCGTAGTCATGATGGGTGTATTGTGCTTCGTATATTTTACCCCAGTGTCACTTTGATGGCATGTGTTGCTCTCTCACTCAATAGTAATAATAATAATCCTTTTTACTCTAGGCACAAGGACTGGAATTTTGGGTGAGGGGTTAAATCGATTATATCGACTTCAGTGTTCAACTGGTGCACGTTTTATCAACCCCAGTTGCTAACAGTTCTACCATCCCGACAAATAATAGTAATAATAAAAAATAATACCTGAATGGATTTCAACTTGACCCTACGGGCGCAAGTTAACAGTGAAGGACGTTTAAGGAAAACCGATTCTAACACATGAAGTAGGCGATGTGATGAATGACAGTTGACTTCAAACTGCTCTGTGAACAGCTTCTGATGTCAGGTGACATTAAAAATTTCTCGCCCGTAAAGCGAAATTCGTTTCTCCCCCCCTACCCTCTGAATAGTACAACTGGTATATGCTTGGTTGCACGAAGATGAAATCATCTGGTGTGGCTTTGTATTCTTTTTTTTTTCTGGGTTTCTAATATATATATATATATATACACGCTCACACATATACATGCACGACTACATGTACATTTAAACATCATCACCGTTATCCTCATCCGCCTCCTCATTTTCCTCCTCCTTCCCTCTCCTTACTTTCTTCTTCCTTCCCCTCCCCACTTTCCTCCTGCTTCCCCCTCCTCACATTCCTCCTTCTTCCCCCTCCTCACTTTCTCCTACTTTCTCCCGCCTCACTTTCCTCCTCTTCCCCCTCTCACTTTCCTCCTCCTTCCCCTCCTCACTTTCCTCCTTCTTTCTCCCGCCTCACTTTCCTCCTCTTCCCCATCCTCCTCCCATTCTTCTTCTTCTTCCTCCTAGTTCTCTTCTTCCTCCTAGTTCTCTTCTTCCTCTTCCTCGTCGTCGTCGTCGTCATTACATCATTGCTGCCGCCGTCGTCATCCACGTCATCCTTGTCTTCGTAGTCGGAGTCGGCAATGACCATTATAACGGCCATTATCTTTTATATAGCCATGATATCATCATCACCACCATCAGCTTCAGCAGCAGCAGCAGCAGCACCACCACCACCACCACCACCAAACCCATCGTCGTCGTCGTCGTCGTTGTCATCCTCCTCTTTTTCCTATCCTCTCTAGCTTATAATCATCCTCACGAACTTAACCACCGCCATCGCCATTACAACGATGGCGATGGAAAACAATGACGACAACAATCACCCACTTAAACGTACATGATCTGTTAGAACAAACTATACTTCTATAGATACCCCGAGAGCCACTCTCATATTGGCTTTTGCTACAAAATGCACTCTTGTTTACATCGCGTTTAAGTGACGGGAGGGGAAGGGTAAATATTTAAATTTTACATCAACACCACCAGCGTCAATTGCAGTTCAATCCAAGACTACAAGTTATGGATACACATCCTGGAAAGAAAAATATTTTAAAAAGTAAAAGAGGACGACGAAGACAAAACTTGCAATACCATTAAAAGCAAATTTAAAACTAAATCATCCGTAGAGATGAGAACAGAAAGTATCCCTGGAAGCTATATGATTTATGTAACGCGGTTTAACGCGGTTTAACAACCTCTACATGGACGAGGAATAAAACCAATTTACATTATGCGCACAACTGCGTGCACACGCATGCATGCGCATGCGCATGTGCACACTAACATGCGCATCCAAGCGTACGCATGCTTATATGCACTATGCACGTACGTACTACACGCACACGCAAGCACGCAAGAGCACATGCATTCGCATTTGAGTGTATGTGTACACGCATGTACATGTGCGTGTGTGTATGTGTTTGTGTGTGCATATATATATATGGTATATGTATATATATATATATGTGTATATATTATATATATATATATGGTATATTTATATATATATATGTGTATATATATATGTATATATATATATATACATATATATACATATTTATATATATATCTATATCTACACACTTACATATATATACACACCCACATATATATATATTATATATATATATATATATTATATATATATAGCACACACACATATATATGTATATATATACGTATATATACAGACACACATACGCACGAACAAGGAGAATCAAACTGCAATCTGCACATATGCACACGCATACACACGCGCACAAACACATTCATATAGGCGTACATGCACACTTACACACACGGACACGCGCATGCACACACACGTCCACACACACGTCCACACACATATACACACCCACTCTCACACACAAGCATAACTATTTGCTGACACAGTCACATTATATATATATATAACATAGAAAAATCACATATGTATGAATACGTAATCAGGTGCATACAATTAAACGCGTATCGATATTTACTTATTATTTACGTATCAGCAAAAATATTTATATTTCCTGTAGGCACATGTACGAACATGCTCAAAGAGCCGTTATGACAAGAACACACACACACACACCACACACACACACACACACACGCACACTGAAGCGCAAAATGAGTATGTGTATATATATATATATATATATGTATATTTTTTTATATGTATATTTATGTATATATATATACATACACATATACATACATAAATACATATATATATATATATATACATACACATATACATACATATATACATATATATATATATATGTGTATATATATATATATGCATACATACATATACATGCATACATACACACACACATATATATATATATATGCATACATATACAAACATATATATGCATACATACATATACATACATATATACATATATATATGCATATATATATATATATATAATATATATATATATATATATATATATATATATATATATATATATATATATGTATATATATATATATGTATATATATGTGTGTGTGTATGTATGTATACACGCACATACACAGACTGATAGAAATAGCCAAACAAAAGCAAGTGACAGATAACATTTTATGCATTCATATGCACACACGATCCCTGACAGATATTCAATATATATAGCAACATGCTTATTATTCAAACAGATGATCAACAATCTACACACACACACACATACATACACATCAAAACCTGCGCTCATACACACATGCTCATATGGGCATACACACACACACACCTCACATACTCATATTTGCATGGCGTATATGAATCTGTGCAATGTTATTGTTTGTTCATATAGTAATTTTCCATAAGAAGAATCTGTCGAAGTGCTTTTTAGCTCTCACATAATTTACGTTTGCTCTAGGTCCAAAAAGGAACTGTTGAGAACTAAGCTGTCTTATGTGTGATGTAAGCGGCCGTCTAAACTCGACAGCGCTAAGGATACACGCTGTTTCGCTTATTCGCTATAAAGAGACTATAATATAACGATTTGATGTGTGGAGGGTGTGGAAAATCTGGAGTGTAGGGAGTGGAACAAACCTTGGGAACTAGACTTAGTCGAACCATATGGCCGTACTTTGCGGCTATAGTTACTTATATATTCTGAAGAGGTTCAACAACCTTCAGAACAGCTAGGTAACAACGGCGGTAGCAGAGATTTACTACCACTGCGACGACTCTGTTGAATAACTGAACGCGCTATGATGGTGTGTCGGTGGCGATGATGAAACGAAGGCTGATGTGTGCTATTGCTCGTGTCTGTATGCGTGTGTGTGTGTGTGTGTGTGTACATGTTTGTGCATGTGCATGTATGTGATGTGAGTGGTGTGTGCAAATTGTGGAGTAGATGCAGTTGCGGTAACAGTGAAAACGTTGAAGCGTTGATCGTTGTAGATAAAGAACAGTTTTACTAGAACATTTAAATAGTGATAGTGGCTTTGGTAGTTCGGATTCCGGTACATGTAGTGATGATGATGATGATGATGATGATGATGATGATGATGATGATGTTGATGATGATGATGATGATGATGATGATGATAACGATGATGATGCAGAATATGGTCGTAGTGAAATTACTTTCTCTGCCTCTCCTTCTGTCTCTCTCTATCTCTTCCCCGCTACCGTCTCTTTCTTTGTGTTGAGAGTCATGAACTTGGTTATGGTAATTATATTGTGGCTATTTAGTTGTGATGATAGTAATGGAGTTGGGTCTAGGAGTGTTAGGGAGTGGGCAAATGGAGTTAATCTATCAATCTGCGACTGAAAAGAATAAAAAAAAAATCAATGGCAAAGAAATAAAGACGATGATTGCAGGAACATAAAACGCATACACTCACTCTCAGAACAGAATCACACACGCTCAGACACATATACGTAGCTTGGTGGTTAGGGTCTTGTCTTATGGTTGTAAATTCGTGGGTTTGATTCTCAGGCTAGGCGGCCCGTTTTATCGTTCAATAAGGTACTTCATTTTTCGTTCTTCTCAGACGAAAGGAATAATTAGTTGTAGTTGGGAGTTAAGCTTGCTGTAGATTGAAATAAGAAGTTTTTAGGTTCCATATAATTGCGAGAAGATATACACCCTTTCAGACTAAGGGACCATATATACACATGTTATCCAGATTAACATAACCTCTTGGTTCTTGTGTTTCTGTTTTCACTTTGCTCCAAGCATCGGAATAAGATATCTATTTGAAGGAAAACAAGGTCTCTTTGCTTACGTATACTCTATTTTCTACAGTGATTCATATGGTAACTGAAATAGATCACACAAGGAAGAGTATTCCTGTAGCGGCTCGCTGCGAAAAGGTGAATAAACGCATCGAGAAATTTCTTCTTTGGCTGGCACATAGTTTTGTAGTCTGTCCTTACCTTGTGCTTGATTAATGACAGTCTCTAACGATTACTAGATTTCGAAATACCTACTTGAAGTCATTGAAGGTGTGTGGTTCAGTGGTTAAGGTGTTCGGCTCACGATCATATGGTCATGAGTTCGATTCCTGGCGGCACGTTGTGTCCTTGAGCAAGACACCTTATTTCTCGTTGCTTCAGTCCACCCAGCTGGCGAAATCGAGTAGTACCTATAATTCAAAGGGTGAAGCTTGTCACATCCTGTGTCACGCTGAATCACCTTGTGCAACAACGTTAAAGGTACGCGTATATGTGGAGTGGTCAGTCACTTGCACGTTCATTTCACGAGCAGACTGTTTCCTTGATTGAATCCTAGCAGACTCGAAGACATTGACATCCAGCTATGCTGCTTGTGAGTATCAACACAGTGTAGTTAACTACTCATCCGAAGTACTTTGTTTTACTATGTTCGGCAAACTTGTCATTTCAACGGCGGTAGCAGAAATTTACTACCACTGCGACGAATCTGTTGAATAACTGAACACGCTATAATGGTGTGTCGGAGGCGATGAAACGAAGGCCGATGTGTGCAATTGCACGTGTCTGCATGTGCATGTGTGTGTGTGTGTTGTGTGTGTGTGTGTGTGCGTGTATGCGTTGCTACCTCCACACAAACTTCATTAGTACAGAAGCCAAATAAAGTTGGTAATAGAGAATACTTCAGTATCATTTCGGCAGTTGGCTTACTTGATACTATATAATCAATTCCAGTAATTAGGGTAAAGAACCCCTTCGCTCACGAATGACTATGGGATTGCACCTAAAACGTTACCCTCCAAAGCACAAGTCAGGGAAAAGTTGTTTATGGAAAACTAGCAGTCACCCATGCATATCAGCCTCTCGTCTCCATGCCACCGATGTTATCCAAGGGAAATGCAATCGCCGATACAGCTTGGCACCAATGACATCGCAACCCATTCCTACAGCTGAGTGGATCGGAGCAGCGTGAAATAAAGTGTCTTGCTCAAGAGAGCAACACACAGCCCGGTCCAGGAATCGAACTCACCACCTCATGGTTGTGATTCCGACGCTATAACCACTGAGCCATGCACCTCGGCCAGTAACTAAGAACAGAAAAAGTACAGTGAGATCTCGGATAGACTATGCTTAGCGATATTTCGTCTGTCGTTACGTTCTGAGTTCAAATTCCGCCGATGTCGACTTTGCCTTTCGTCCTTTCGGGGTCGATAAATAAAGTACCAGTTTCGCACTGGGGTCGATGTAATCGACTTAATCCCTTTGTCTGTCCTTGTTCGTCCCCTCTATGTTTAGCCCCTTGTGGGCAATAAAGAGAAATAAAAATTCAAAAGATGGTTCAAGATGAGCTCAAGAAAATTACCCAGAAAATTATGCCAACAAGTACAGAACCTAAAATACGATTTTAGCATCGCATTGTTTTTCTCACATGCTGCACTAATTTACATAAGCACAATGCATGAATTATTTTTCTAATCAATAACATTTACCTTTTTCGATTACATTGCTTGGGGGTGTACAACCTGCTTCGTTTTGCTGTCAGGAGATAGAAAAAAATAAGAAAAAAAACATAGATTTCTAATGTTTCTAACTCTTGAAAACGTAGCGTACACTTAATCAAAGGAAATAGAATATAATTTCAAATGTCCTTGTTTAGAAAGCGTAAGACATGACATATGACTTTCTCCTTCAAAAGGTATGTCCCTCTGTGAAATATCAGTTACTTTGGTGCAACACTTGTGATCGGTAATTTGGAGCATGAATAGGTGCAAAGACAGAAAGTGAGAGAAAGAGAAGAGGGGACAGGGACAGAGAGAGAGGGCGAGAGAGAGAGAGAGAGAGAGAGAGAGAGAGAGAGAGAGAGAGAGAGAGAGAGAGGGGGGAAGGAAGAAATAAAGAGGCAGCGTTGATCTGTATGTGTGAGTACGCATGTGTCAAACAGTAAAAACTAAACAGATAAAAGATAGAGCAAAGATTACAGAGAGCAATTTATCAGAAATCTTAATTTTTTTTTTAGTAATTGAAAGCAGTAGGCCGTTCAATCGTTACAGTATTGGATTTTTTTTTTCGTTTTTTTTTTCCTAGTTGATCTTACTGTTGTTATACCTAACACATAGCTTGAATATAATGTAGAACATACGGCAGTCTCTGGCTAATGAATCAACGAATGCTCATTCTAAATGACAACAACTTTGAAATACACATTACTTCCCATATATATTAATTCAAATCAGAGGAGGCCAGAAAAAAGAAAAAAATTAAAGGAATACAATAATATTAAAGCAAAAGTATTGCAATTACTTTTGATGTAAGAATTAGTTTTGTCACCGATTTTGTATATTGAGTTACCTTCTGCTTCTGCCGCTGTTGCTGCTGTGACTGCTGCTGTTGTTGCTGTTGCTACACTTTAATAGGAATGAGTAACAAGGGCCTTGCTGAAGAAAGTAAAGACGTCTGGCCTAGTGGTTAGGGCGTTACATTCACGATCGCAAGATCGCGGTTTCGATTCCCAGATAGGTTGCGAGATGTGTTTTTGAGCAAAACACTTCATGTTGAAATTGCTCCAGTCCACTCAGCCGTAAAATGGGTGACAGTGCGACGGATTGGAGTACAAGGGCGAGATAGTGACTCAAGAAAATCACCTGAACGGAGGTCTCGTGAGCCACGATTTGTATTCAGCAATCGAAAGGATAACTAGTACAACCCGTACAATGAATTCTGACTGGTTGCTTTTTTTCCAACCAAGTCGAAAAATGAAGATGAAAGAAAGAACACAACAACAACCATACAGTTCTATATTTAAGAGATGAGGAATTATGTACATTATTTACATTATTTACATTCGATGGAACCCTAATAATAATAACAATAATAATAATAATAATAATAATAATAATAATAATAATAATAATAATAATAATAAAATACTACTACTACTACTACTACTCTACTACTACTACTACTACTACTACTAATAATAATAATAATAATAATAATAACATCGAAAAATACCTTAGGAATGAGAACCCAGGTTCGAAATTACCACAAGACACCTGAAGAAGGCTGGAGGGTATATCAGCCGAAACGTTGTGTTAACAACAAACAAGATGAGGACAAATATATGTCGAATGTAAATAATGTAAATAATATAAATAATGTAAATAATGAACAGCAACCATATTTCTTTTTGGCCTTTTATACCGTTTTACAATGTAGTTTGATACATCCGTCGAAACGTACGAATGGTGAGACTCTACGCGGTCTCGCTACAAGCTAGACATAGCGGCGAATACACCATTCAAATAATGCATGTCCACTATCGTCTGAAAAATATAAGGAAACCCTATATAATGTTGTCTGAGATGGAATGGTCGCAGTTAGAATGTCTTTGAACATAAGCCTTCTCGATCAAAGGCAACCTGAAGCTAAACAACCCCCACAACCACCACCGCTGTCGCCACTACTACGACGCCACCAAGCCACCACGCCACTATACCACTACGCCACCACACCACTACATCACGATGCAGCAACACCGCCGCCGCTGAAGTCGGCGACAGTGACGGCAATGACGGCGGCAAAGCCTGATGTTAAACTATGATCTCAATTTCCTGATTGTTCTCGTCTTATATGGTCGTTTCGATCCTGGCACAAAACCAGCAGCTTTTCGAGGAGGAGAATAGTCGATTATACCGACCCCCTATATACCCAACTGGTACTATATTTACATCGATCACCAAAGAGATGAAAGGTAAAGCTGATTCCAGCAGAATTTAAACTCGGAACGCAATGAGTCGGTAGAAAAGTCGCTAAGCATTTTGTCCGGCGTTGTAACAACTCTGCCAGCTTGCCGCCCTGTTGTCATAGTGTAATGTAGTAATGTATGATCATACAGTTTGGAAGCTCAAAGGTACTTTATAGTCCTCCGCTAAAATTAACGAGCTTAATACCTTCAGGAACAGTCAGTTGAAGAGATCTATTTGACTTTCATCTTCAGGCACATAAATGGCCATTATTGAAACGATACTGCTATAATTGTCGTCAGTATCCGACAGGGCAAAAAATATGATGTTATCAGAGACTCTGTCTCTCTTATAGCTACCATCTCCGCAGGTTGATTATAGATACCACCCCCACAAGTCGATTGTATCCCTTACTCATAAGTCTTCTACACTTCAAATTATCCGTTGATTCCTTTGGTCTCTGGGGACCCCCTTCGGTCACGACACTGACCATGGGATTGCACCTAGAAAGTTACCCTCCTAGTCACAAGTCTGGGCAAGGTGGTTTATGGCAGACCAGCAGTCGCCCATGCATACCGGCCTCCCCTCTCCACGCCACCAGTGTTATCCAAGGGAAAGGCAGCAGCCGATACAGCCTGGCACCCGTGACGTCGCAACTCATTTCTACAGCTGACTTAACTGGAGCAACGTGAAATAAAGTGTCTTGCTCAAGAACACAACACGCAGCCTGGTCCGGGATTCAAGCTCACAACCTCGCGATCGTAAACTCGACGCTCTAGCCACTAAGCCATGCGCCTTCACGAATCCGTTGGTAAGTATTAAAAAACATATCGAAAAAATATCAATGAAGGCCTAATATTTCAATACTGTTATATAATCTGTTGTTTCGAGAAACAATAATTGTACAACACATTCTTTTTCGGGTTTATCTGGAAGAGATATAGACGTCTGCATCTCTTGATAGTTATGATATTTTGTGACCTCAATACGACGAGCTGGTAGAAACGTTAGCACGCCAAGAGTAATTGTTAGCGGTATTTCATCTGCCGTTACGTTCTGAGTTCAAATTCCGCCGAGGTCGACTTTGCCTTTCACTCTTTCGGGGTCGATTGAATAAGTACCAATTACGCACTGTGGTTGATATAATCGACTTAATCCGTTTGTCTGTCCTCTCTGTGTTTAGCCCCTTGTGGGTAGTAAAGAAATAGGTATTTCGTCTGCCGCTACGTTCTGAGTTCAAATTCCGCTGAGGTCGATTTTGCCTTCCATCCTTTCGGGGTCAATAAATTGAGTACCAGTCAAATACTGGGATCGATATAGTCGACTAAATCCCTCCCTCAAAATTCAGGCCTTGTGCCTATAATAGAAATTATTATTATTATATTATTATTATTATTATTATTATTATTATTATTATTATTATTATTATTATTATTATTATTATTACTGATATTAGTGTTGAGGCACTGAGCTGGCGGAATCATTATCACGCCGAACGAAATGCTGAGCAGCCGTTACGATCTGAGTTCAAATTCTGCCGAGGTCGATTTTACCTTTCATCCTTTCGGGGTCGATAAATTAAGTACCAGTTGCGCACTGGGGTCGATGTAATCGACTTAATCTGTTTGTCTGTCCTTGTTTGTCCCTCTATGTTTAGCCCCTTGTGGGCAATAAAGAAATAAGCATTTCTGCGGCTTTACATTCTGAATTCAAAACTTTGCCTTTTATCCTTTCGGAATGGATAAAATAAATACTGGGGTTCATGTAATCGATTATCCATCCCCTCAAAAGTACTGTCCCTGTGCCAGAATAAGATATAATTATTTCATGTAACGGGTTGGCAGCATCGTTAACACGTCGGGCAAAATGCTTACTGGCATTTCTCCCAAATTTACGCTCCGCATTCAAATTTCACTGACGTTGAATTTGCATTTCATTTTGGCGGAATCGATAGAGTAAGTTGCAGTAAAGTATTGGCTCAGATGTAATCGACTTTCCCTTCTCACCAAATTTCTGGCCTTGTGCCTGTATTAGAAAGATTTCATGGGCCCAATCGCTTGTTTTAGCGACTGTGATATTTTCATTTTTCTCGAAATCAATCGTATCTGGCGCAGGCGTGGCTGTGTTGTAAGAAGCTTACACTTCGCAACCACATGGTTCGGGGTTCAATCTAGCTGTGTGGAACCTTGTGCAAGTGACTTTTGCTATGGCCTAGGGTAAATGTCTTCTACAAAGGCTTGTGAGTGGATTTGGTAGACGGAAACTGAAAGAAGCACGACGCATATATATATATATATATATATATATATATATATATATATAATATATATATATATATATAAATACACGTGCTTTTAAAAATTTTATTTGTTTCAGTCATTTGATTTCAGCCAGGCTGGAGCACCGCCTTTAGTCGAGCAAATTGATCCCAGGACTTATTCTTTGTAAGCCTAGTACTTATTCTATCGGTTTCTTTTGCCGAACTTCTAGTTTACGGGGGCGTAAATACACCAGCATCGGTTGTCAAGCGATGTTGGGAGAACAAACACTGACACACACATACACACACACACACACACATATATATATACGACAGGCTTCTTTCGGTTTCCATCTACCAAATCCACTCACAAGGTTTTGGTCGGCCCGAGGCTCTAGCAGAAGACACCTGCCCATAGAGCCACACAGTGGGTTTGAATCTGGAACTATGTGGCTGGTAAGCAACCTACTTACCACACAACCACTCCTGCGCTTATATCTATCTATCTATCTATCTATCTATCTATCTATCTATCTATCTGTCTGTCTGTCTGTCTGTCTGTCTGTCTGTCTGTCTGTCTGTCTGTCTGTATGTATGTATGTATGTATGTATGTATGTATGTATGTATGTATGTGTGTGCATGTGTGTGCGTGTGTTTGCGTCTGCGTTTATTTCCCCCTCCTCCGCTTGACAACCGATGCTGGTATGTTTACGCCCCCGTAAGCGAAAGTTCCTGATAGAATAAGTTCCAGGTTTTAAAAGAATAAGCGCTGGAGTCAATACATCTGAACAAAAAAAAAAGTGTCAAAGGCGCTGCCCCAGCATGGTCGCTGTCTAATGACTGAAACAAATAAAAGATAAAAGATAATACATCTTTTGGTCTATCCCTCTGGATGATTGTTGAATGTTATGATGAGGTTTTGACTGTTGCATAAAGGAAGCTGTCTTTGAGAAACCAATGTTAGTATTCACTTCTTGCTTTTTCCATTATTGTTTGGTGATTGCCCTTAAAAGTAAGTCAGTGATGATGTTGTAACCACCAGCACGAGTATTTCAAATCCGTTGTTTTTATTGTCTGGTTTATTGATGCCGTTTTTGTGAATTTTTATTACATTCGTTATGAATTTTATTACATTCGTTGCTACTATCAGTATTTTTTTTTTGGTTTTTTAAACAGCTGTAATATTCATTGTGTTCGTGATGTGTCTGCTATGGTTGCTAATGTTGATGTTGGTACTGTTTTTGATGATCTTTTTTTCCGGCAGAGAGCCTTTCAGTCTTTATGGTCACTACATGTGTAACATTTTAAGTTTCTGTCTCCGGTCAATAACACTACTCTTGTATGTCCAAATGAAATTTTATTTCTCATGTGACAGTATAACATGATTGCTGACTTGCCTCCTTACATAGCTTGAAACTCAAGCATTTAAACCAATTAAAGAACTAAATTTATCTCCAAATCTAATCGAATATACTTTCTATTCATGGTATGACGTGATCATCTGAAGTGAATAATGTTCCCAAAGCTCTCATGGTAACTTCTAGAGTTCTATTGTACATTTTCTGAAACACAGTTTTCTTTCATTTTCTATTTCTCATCAGACACCGCTCGTTATTTCTTTGCCGATCATTATACATTTCTGAGCTTGTTATCCTACCTTTGTGTTGAAGTTCACAGACAAATGGGAGTCCATCTAAAATTCTAAATGAAGCGCCAAACGTCTTTCAAGAAATTCTATAAATATGATTTGGATTGGAGAGTCTACTTATTCCAGTAATGATTTGTTACAGTCTTTCACTGGCAGCAAATTAATTTACTTCCATCACTTTATCAGGCACCGGACCTTTGTTTAATAATGGTTTCAGATTTTGGTCCAAGGCCTGGAATTTCAGAGGAAGTCGATAACACCGACTCCAGCGCTCCACTGGTACTTGTTTTATTGAGCCCGAAAGAATGAAAAGCAAAGTCAAACTCAGTGAATTTTGAACTCAGGTCGTAAAGAGCCAGAAGAAATGCCGCTAAGCATTTTGTTCAGCATCGGAACGACTCTGCCAGCTCCCCGGCTTACGCCTATGTGAATAATCCTTGCTACTATAGGCACAAGGCCTGAAATATTGGGGTACGGGGATATCTGATTCCATCCATCTCAGTGCTCAACCGGTACTTATTTTATCGACTCCGAAAGGATGAAAGACAAAGCAGACCAAGACGGAATTTGAACTCAGAACGTAAAGACAGACCAAATGCCGCTAAGCGTTTTGCCTGTTGTGCTGACGATTCTGTCACCTCGCTGTCCAACTCTAAGTTTAATATCGACTTGTCGCTGCGTCTCGATTTATTGCTATGATTATAGCTTCCTGTCGCTTTGAGGCTGTGTTAATATTTTTTTCAATATCAAAATATCAAATGCTATAAATTTTAATAGTAATGCAATGCAGTCCTTCGGGTGATTTCAATGTCCAATTTGTTGCAAGTCTATTACTGCAAGATACTAAAGTTTTCTAATATTCAATTATTTTCATGTCAGCTGGGTGGTATGTTTCTTTCGATGGAGTTTAGTTGCTTTTATTTAACCCCAGGAAAATCTGCTGTAGTTGAGCAGATATAAGGTCAGACGTATTCCATAAGTGACCATCCCATCTTTTTGTTATTTAATTTTACCTAGGCAGAATCAGAAACAGTTGCCAAAAAGGCGCTCTCCGTTTTTATTGTTGTTCTTCCTGCTTTCGTTGTTTTCCTGTTGTCGTTTTTCTTGTTACCCCTGCTGTTGTTCTTTGACCCTAAGTCAGTCTACTCTGATTAAGCAGATCAAAAGTCAAAAGTGTTCTAATCGTGACCATCCAATCTGTTACTTTGACTTATAACACAGAATTAGAAAAATAATTGCGCAAAGCACGCATGTTATTACTATCATCGTTATCGCTGTTCTTATTTGCTGTTCATACCATTGACTTTATATTTCTGCTGATGTTCAGCCATCTTGTTTATTCAGTCATCTTTTTGCTGCTGTCACTATAGATGTTGATGGTGAAACTGTTGTCGCTGCAGTATCAATTTTGTCTTATTGATGTTGTAGCTGCCGTGGTGAATGCAATTATTTTTATATCTGTCAGAACTATGACTACTGCTAGTGTTGTGGTCACTAGCGATAGTATAAATGCTACTTACCTACATACAGTAAGTAAAGTGATACAGCTGAAGTCGTTATCATTGTTATTGACAGCCAAGAACTTCTGTACTATCATAGAGACTACCAAGTGAGACCTCTGTCTCTGCTTGACTCGAATCACCTCTCACTGCCAAGTCAAAGTTGACATTGTGTCTCGAATGCATATAAAGCAGAAAAGGAAGCAGTTTCGTCCTTGCCCACTGGCAAATAGCTAAATGGGGAATGCTGGTAACTATAGGAACCAAGATTTCAAGTTTTGCTAACTATAAGTAACTAAGTAACTTTTTATTTTTTATCTAACTGGTAAGATGAATACCCATTTCTTTACTACCCACAAGGGGCTAAACACAGAGGAGACAAACAAGGACAGACAAATGATTAAGTCGATTACACCGACCCCACTGCGTAACTGGTACTTAATTTATCGACCCCGAAAGGATGAAAGGCAAAGTTAACCTCGGCGGAATTTGAACTCAGAACGTAACGGCAGACGAAATACGGCTACGCATTTCGCCCGGCGTGCTAACGTTTCTGCCAGCTTGCCGCCTTCTAACTGGTAAGATGAATATCGTCGTAATCACCACCACCACCACCACCACTGTCTTCATCATCATCATCATATCATCATCATCATCATCATCATCATCACCACCACCACCATCACCAGTAAGAACAGTAAAAACAACAACAACAACAATAACGAAAACAATAGTAACAGATAACTTTAGCAACAACAGTATTAATAACAGAAAGAACTGCAACAGCAGCACTAGCAGCAACAGTAACAATGACGGCAGCAGCAACCAAGAACAAAAACAACAATGAGTCAACGATTATGTCTCAGCGAAGTCACCGATCTTGCTAGAAATAATTGCTAAATTTTCTCAGATTACACGGCGCCCTCATTAAAAAAGGAAGAACACGTCAGATCATGTAGTTCCAGATAAATAAAAGAAGAAAATGATAGTCACGTCTGGAGCTCTTTTTATGACATGAGCTTGCTATCTCAGTGCCAGTTGCAACTGAAGAACACCTACAACGACAACAACAGTATCAAGGACCTCATTATCATTAGCAACAATGGTGATCATTTGCTTCAAACCAAACTACCTCAACTTGTTGCTTTGAGGACATACAGAAATTTCCTGCATTTTCAGAGATGTACAGATATTTGACTTTACTCCTTGCTCACTCTTGAAATATAACATCAAGCAGGGAAGTGTTTCCTTTGGTCACATATCACTGCCATGTCGACTTTTTATTTTACTAGATACACGCATTTAATTACTCTCTACGACTAGCAACACCAGCGAAAAATGTTAGTGTCGTCGGTATTGCTCAAAGTAACACTTTCGTCCATTAAAATAAACGTTTTAACAAAGTATGTGCATACATGCGTCAGTATGTATGAATGTGTTCATATATATTATATTAATATGTTGACATTGCAAAGACTATGATTAAACTGTTTAAATCGGCAATGTAAACATAAAAATATTACCATTTGCTTCGTATACAACGCATGTATCATGTGGAATTGAATTTGTTCTTTTACTCTGCTGTATTTATTACGTTTAATTCCTATTTTTTCTTTCAACGAAGCATTTCTCTACCAAGAAGCCATCTTGAGTTAGACGCGAACAAAAACAGAAGAGTAAAATTATATTAAAAAATTACAGACCTTATGTCTCCCCCGGTAAGAGGGTAGACGTCCAATGCATTCCAAGAAGTTCTCTGATGAAAATTGTTCTAAAAGGAGTATTTTTTTTGCTGGTTGTACTTGGTAAAAATCCAAAATCCTTAGAGAATTTTGTATACGGCAAGTACAATAACAACATCAACAAAATCAATAACAACAACACCAAAAAGCAACAGCAATAGTAATAGCAATAATTATTTCTAATAATATAGTTCAATATGTTGCATCTTCAAAGTGTCTAAGTAAATAATATATACGAATATATTAAAAAAGAGATGCAAAGAGCAACACAACAGAAAAAATGCGATGAATTTGTGCATTAAGAAAAAAGGGATATATACTAAAGGAAGTGAAGAGGTTGTGATTGCTGAACAAAAAAAAAAAGAAGATCAATAGAGATAAACATGAAAACAATAAAATTGGGAGTAAGCAAAGAAAAAAATAATGGAAAGAATACTTTCGCAACTCCCCTCAAACTGCCCCCCAAAAAGTGAATAAAAAACTGAATGGAAAACTGGAAAAAACAAATGGGGTTGAAAGTAAATGAGGCAAACATGATATGTGGCTGAATAGAGCAAAAAAGGTTAAGTTTGATGGGGAACTTAGGAAGAAAGAGAAGCCATTATCATAGCTACAAAAGCACAGTTAATGATAACTGGTTTAAAGTGGCAAATATATACAGTAAAGTGTAGAATATTATGGTATGTGTAGACGAAAGCAAAAATCGTTTCGTTGCGAGCACAAGAGAAAATCATTGAAAACTCATATATTTACACATGCACGCTCATACGCACATGCGCGTGCTTATACCCCCCCCACACCTACACACACATATATTATATATATATATATATGCATATATATATATATATATATATATATATATATATATATATATATATATATATATATACATACATATATACACACACATATATATATATACATATGTATATATATGTATATACAAATGTGTGTATATATATATATATTATATATATATATATATATATATATATATATATATATATATTGTTGTAGTGGGGAATTTTATAAATGTTCTATCGATTTCGGCTGTCGGCATTCTAATTAAGCATATGTGTATTTTCTCCCTCAAATTCCCAATAGAAAAGTAATGTATTAATGCATATGAAACAGATCACATATTATAGCTGTACAGACATACCCGCCTTACTTCTCTTCCACACGATAACTTCTCTTATCAGCCACCAAACTGTATCTCGTACTCGATTCCTTCTTTCGGTTATGCACTGACTAATCTTTCCATCAATATTCCACCCCCCCCCCCAGAATATCAGTCCTCAGAAGAATATCTCCCACCCACGTTTTTCCTCTGCTGACATCGATTAAAAGACTTTTTTTCTATTTTATGAGTTAGTCAAAGGAGTTAGGATAATACTCTAAAGCTCCTTTGCAGGCGCTCATAGAAGATTACGGTTCTTGGAATAAAGGATTATACTGAAGTGCTTAGTGGGGAAGCTACAGAAAGGTGAGTTACAGTAGGGATGACGAACAAGCGAGCGAGTGAGAGAGAGAGAGAGAGAGAGAGAGAGAGAGAGAGAGAGAGAGAGAGAGAGAGAGAGAGAGAGAGAGAGAGAGAGGGAAGAGAGTGAGGAAGGGAGGATGAAAAGGTGCGGTTTGTGTTGTGCGTATCGGAACGTACGTTGTAGTATGTTATTTCTGCGAGTTTTTGTCAATCAGCTACGGACCGTATCGATGACACGAATTGCAGTTGACCTATGAAGGTTATAGGCGCTGCAGCTTCTCCCTGAGTAGATAATTAAAATATTGGGTTATCCGGAAAGTTCGTGCCGATTTATAGTAGCTTACATTTCGACTTATTTTAGAACATGGTTGAGTCCATAAAATAGGATTTGACTACACCTCCATTTAGAGCATAGTTTAAGCTATCTTTTCGTGGAAGAAGGTTTATGTTCCTATAACCTGTGTTAATTCAGTATCCCTTTAAAATGGAAGATAAGAAAGTTCATTTTCGGCACTTGATGCTTTGGGAACCAGACAAAAATTGCTGCAGCTTGGCTGGGATGTGTTACCCCACCCTCTATATCCACTAGATATTGCTCCTTCGGATTTCCACTTATTCAGGTCTCTGCAGAATAGTCTTAATGGTAAAAATTTCAATTCCTTGGATGACGTAAAAAGATACCTTGATGAATTATTTGCCGTGAAACCACCTCATTTCTGGGTTAAAGGAAAGACGGAGACGCATTGTGCAACAAAATGGTTCATATTTGGTTGATTAAAAATGTAATGGCAAGTATTTATTGACCTTTTTCTTTCCTTTAAAGATCGGCACGAACTTTCCAGACAATCCAATAAAATAAAGTCACAGATTCGAATCACGTGATTTGAAATATTTGTATAGTCTCTATCACTGTTGGGTACTAATTTCGTTCATATACGAGCACAAATACCAAGAGATTATTGGAATGAGGAAATAACGGCATTAAAGCAATTTGAAAGCCATTAGAGCCTAAAGTGGAATTAATGGTTCGATGTTCGAAACTGGATTTCAAAACATTCTTCAGCTATACAAAATTAGTTTACAATCAAGAATTAAGAAGAAATGCTTTCTGAATGAAAGTTTCAAATTTTCGTATTTGTGATGAAAAACGAGGACCCGGAGGCATAAACCACCAGCTAGTTGAGTCAGAAACAAGGTTTCCTCTGAAGCTATTTCACATAATTAACTCCCCTAATGTCAGTTGGTTTGAACTATGAATCAACAAAGAGGAAGTGTTCCTTCAGCCTATTAGAATAACAGCCAAACCACCAATCACAGACGCGTAAATCACAAAAACTGACTTAAAAATAAATGATGGTAGCTAAGAACACTGTGGGAAATATGTTAGATCTTACGCTTATCCTTAGCCATAGTTTTTCTTTAGTTTTTTTTTTTTTTAAAGTTGGCTTTACATTGGGCAGCAAGACGTCACCACCTTACCAGGTGATTCTAAGTTGCTGCTAATCTTCTTTGAAGGTGGTGCGTCAATTTTCCTTGGGTCTCTCTCATTCTTCGTCCCTTTCGTGAAACCCATTATTCAGCTGTCTTGGTTAGTCGTTCTTCTGGCGGTCGAAAAACATGACCTGCTCAGTTAAGGTGGAGAACAAATACGCTAAGGAAACCGGCCCTTGTGAGTCAGTGTGACCCGAGAAGGAAACTTTACTCTACATTATATATATATATATATATAATTTCAGTAAAAACAATTAAGATTCAAGTGAGTTCCAATGAATTCACATGAATGCGGTACTTAACTTAGATGCACCAGAAATCTATATGGTATTAACCATAAAATAATGTGGGGTGATTATAAACAAGAAAAAAGCAAGATAAATGATAACACAGCTTTAGATAACAACATTACCTATAATAACGATAATTATACTCATAGTAATCTGAATAGCAACAATATTGGATATCTATCCTTAAATAATTCTACATCTGATGATGATCCCCCTAGATGTAATTGTAGAATTAAGTCAAAATGCCCGACACCTGGTCTGTGTGGGGTAAATAACGTAATCTATAAATGTACCATAACTACTGAGAATAGCAATTTTTTTTATTTAGGTTGTACTATAAAATTTAAACAAAGAGTTAGCAACCATATCTCCTCATTTAAGTTACGTCATAAAGCTGGTTGCACCACACTTTCAAGTAAGATCTGGGAACTCAAAAATAATAATATTAAATATAACCTTAATTGGGAAATAGAAGAGCGATGCCTTAAAGAAATAACAGGGTAGGTTGCAAACTCTGCTCCATGGAGACATGAAATTTTAAGGCATAGAAAAAATAAAAAATTGTTAAATAACCGTATTGAATTAGGGATCCCTTGTATTCACTAAAAAATTAAGACACTTAAATATTTTAAATAAAAATCGTAGAGAATAATCGTATAGAGTTAGGTCTATCTTGTTTTTACTAAAAAAGCAAAACTCTAATATATATATATATTTTAAGTAGATATCTGTGAGCTCTTACTGGTGTTCTTTCTTTCTAACTATACCTGTTTTAGAACACAAAGAAACAAATGGTATTTGTAAGTTGCCAAAAATTTTAATTGACTATATAGTTAATTTACTTTAATCTAATTTAATTAACCCAACCTAAATCAAATAAATTGCTAATACTTACTAATTCTATTCTAAGTTTAATAAGTAATGCTACTCCCTTAATAATAATATAAAGATTTTTCACTATGATTTTCACTATATTTTGAATAAACAATACTCTCACACCTTTTACTATAGAAATTAATTGACCTCTAGGTATAAACTTAAAGTTTGTCTTACAATGTATAAATATCTGTATAAATAGAAATGTTAATAAATAAATAAATAAATAACCTCCTGTTCTAGTGTTGCACTTAAATCTCTTAATGTATTTTCCTCTTCTGATAGCCTTTGAACTCTTTGATACTTTCTTTTGTTATCTTTATATTCTTATACCTGCCTTTAACTCTGTAGGAGTGGCAGTTAATAGCTGTATGATTGTCAAAAGTAATGTTCTCTTTTATAAATTATAAATCTCAGATTCCTGCAACAATGACCTAGATTTTCTGTCACCATAGAAATAAACTAAACTTTGTAGGTTGTGTACTTACACAATTCCTCCCATAATCTCCCATAATGTCCTTATTTGGGCGGTTTCTGCTTGACTGACTTCTTTTGAGACTTCTGTTAGCCAATATAGTCAATCTCTTCTTCCAACTTAGTAGTTTTGTGAAACGAATAGAAGTGTGATCAACATCTTCTCATATATCAGGAAATTACATCTACATTATTATGGATACATTCATCTTCTCTGAGTATGAAATATCTCCTCATATCTCCGGAAATTACACCTGCATTATTACGGATGGATTTACCTTTTCTGTGAAGCTAACAAACTTTTTTTTTTTAAAAAACCTTTTATAAAACTGTGCATCATTAGAGAACTTTTGAAGTCTGCTTACAATCTAACTTTGGTTTTCATAGAACTCTCTTCGATACACCCCCTAGGATGTTTGGAAAACTCATATGTGTTTTGGCTGATGAATACGGGACACTTGTATTTGCTGCAATATTTGCAGCTTTTAATAAAGCTGTTCTTCGTATGAAACAATTGTACTGAACAACTAATCCATTCTTGTTGCTTTTTTCTTGTATATATATATATATATATATATATATATATATATATATATATATATATATATATATACATTTATATATATATATATATATATATTATATATATATATATATATATAATATATATATAGATATATATATAATATATATATATATATATGTATATATATATAAATGTATATATATATATATATACATGATATATATACATTTATATATATATATATATATATATTATATATATATATATATATATAGATATATATATATATGTATATATATAAATGTATATATATATATATAGATATATATATATATATATATATATATATATATATATATATAATATATATATATATATATATATATATATATATTATATATATATATACATGATATATATATATAGATTAATATTCAAATTAAAATCAGGAAAATGGAGAAGTAGCGTTAATATAAGTTATTAACTGCAAAAATTCGGCAAGATTTATATTATGACTATTATATTAGGAACATTATTATTCACACCAAAATAATTGATAACAAGCCAGTAATTCATTGGGTACTTTCTATTCCTTAAGGCGATAATTTTAACCTCTATTTAAATTTATATAGTTAAATAAGAAGAATGGAGAATTGGAAAGGATGATACCAATTATTTTGAATTTGCAATTTATATATTGGGCTGAATTGAAACGTGCGTAGATTTTTATTTGACTATAGTTTTTGTGTGTTTTTTTTGCAGTTTGGAGGTAAGCAAGTTGCATGAATACCAAAGCGACAACTTCCCATTTAATCTGTCCTATTTAGTTTAGAAACTAGCACTCAGTTATATAGTTGGCATTCTTGTGTGAATCAAATATTTCAAATATTTCGGACCTAGGTGGTTGATCACGTTGTTGTTGAGTTCAGGGTAAGCTCATAATTGAGCTTCTTTTGTTATTTATTTATTTTTTTCAGTCACTGGACTGCGGCCATGCTGAGGCATCGCCTTGAAGGGTTTAATCGAATAAATCGACCTTATACTTATTCTAAGTCTAGCACGTACTATAGCGATCACTTTTGCTGAATCGCTAAGTTACGAGGCTTAAGCGAAGCAACATTGGCGGGCAAGACACGGTGGGGAACAAACGCAAACACAAAGAAATACGCGCGCGCACAAACAGATACAAACACACACACACAATGGGCTTCCACACACTTTCCGCCGCCTATCAAATTCACTCACAAGACCCGGGGTCATAATAGAAGGCCCAGCCCAAGGTGCTGCGCAGTGGGACTGAAACTAAATCCATGTCGTTGCAAAACGAACTTCTTGACCACACATCCATCCTTGCGCCTGTCTGTGATCACAGAGTTTCTCGTAATAATCCATTGTTGCTCCTTTATTCCGACACAGAAGAAATTTGCTATCATTTCCAGCGTGTCAACAGAGCACATTAATGATCCCACATCGTCTCCTATTTATGTTTTCCACAAGGATAAAATATACATCTTGCCTTGGGACAAATAAATTTTTGTTAAATTAATGTCTTATGAGAGAGGAGTGGAAAAAATAATAACCGAGTTCAACACCTTAGAGCTAAATATTTCATCGTCCAATGGGATAATGCATTGAAATTTGATTAACAAATATGTGACACCAGACTAAATATTATAAAACATGACAGGAGTCTCATTAATATTTGCATAAACTGTACCATGTTAATCTCAAGGGTATTATCGACGTAGACGAAGTAGAAAACTACGAGCAAATATGACCGAGGCGTTGATGTGGTGGCGCGTTATTAGCGAATTATACGTGTTTTTGTTTTTACAGCATGGCATTCTTTAGAAAACTCGCTTTGACACACAGACGCCCACACACACACTACTCAAACGCACGCACACACACAGACAAATCCATATAGATATATATGTGTGAATATATACATACATACATACAAACATATATATATATATATACATGTACACATGTATCTATATATATATAAACATACATATATATATGTATATACATTTACATATATAGACATATAAGTGAATATGCATGTTTGTATTATGTATATATATATTATATATATATATTGGTAAAACGGTAAGATAACAAAAGAAAGAAAGAGACCTCAATATTATGTAAATAGAGGAAATTTATCTATACAATAATATGTTACATTACTCGATAGTCAAGATAAAACTCTGAGTTTCAGATGCCGAAGTGGAAATCCACAACACCATCTCTTCGGTTATCTGGCTATTTGAAAACGCTCTGAAAAATTACCGTTATATAAAGGGAAATTACTGTGTTATAACTCTGCTTGCCTGCGTACTTATACATCGCTCGCATTTTTCGTCATAAAAATTATATAAAAATACATTAAAAATATATAAAAATATATAAAATCTTCTTGGGACATAACATAGAAAGCATGTTCTATCTGTTTTCTTTAGGGGACCAAAAACGTAACAGAAATTTAGTCACGTGTGGGCATGATCCGAAAAGTTCTGTCCTTGTGTTTAGACATGTAGTAGGGTCTAAGCTGCTTTTCCAGATAAGCCATCTCTCCATGTTGCATAGACCGCACCTTCCGCTGCCGTTGGTATAGGGCTTACATCTGGCCAAAATCTTCCAATGTATGTTATAATCGACACCTTTATCTCTTAAAGACCAAATATGATTAGATAATAGTGTCGCTTTTCTTTTGTTCCAGTGCCTAAAGCTCAAAGTGTGGTTATTGAACCTGGCCTTGAAATTACCCTCTGTAAGGCCCACGTATTTCTTCGTCGAAACGGTGTCTTTAGTGGTTATAGAGTTTACGGTAGCTTCATATATGATGGTCTTGGACATGCAAGCTCCATTTAGCGGGCACAATTCTTTATTCCTGCATGAACAGCTGTTTTCTTGTGTTTTTTGTATGTTATGTTTGATTATGTTTTTAAAATTGGTAGTGGAACTAAAGCTAATTTTTAAATTGTGTCTATTGAAGAGTTTCCTATAATTATGGTTAACTGGAAAATGTCTATCTATCAGTGCTAGGAAATATTTACCTATATTGAAGGCCACCTCGGGTGAGTAAGGGGGCGTAAACCAGATGACCTTCCTAATTCTATTATTCCTTTTCTTTACTGTTGGGCTAGTGATGGGTGTATATTTTATTTTTTCGCTAAAACCACTATCTTTTAAAGCCTTATTATAAACTGGGGCAACGCTATTGAAGATATCCTTATCAGAGGAGAGGCTAGAAATCCTCTTACTAATATTTTTAACTAAATTTTTGAATACTATAGGGGGATGGCATGAACCTACATTAATATAACTTAGTCTATCATTGGACTTCCTATAAGGCTTATAAATATTCTTATTAAGATCTAAGGAAACGTCTAAGAAATTGACAACCGTCAGGTTAGTATCTATAGTTATACTAAGTCCGAAGTATTTCATTAACTGGATAATATCCTTCCTAAAACGATCTTGTGCTGGTCCATTTGTATTAGCTGTTAAGGCGAGGGCATCATCTTTGTAGATGGCGAAATGTACGTTAGGGAATGTCTTACCTAAGGTATCTAGGAGAAAAAGTCCAATTAGATCACAGATGCCTGCCCCATCATATGAACCCATGCTCACATCGAAAGCGCCCTCTGTGTCGGTGTTTTTTACCCACTTTGCGTTCTCACTGAAAAGTAATGTCTTTCTAGCATGGAAGATTATGTCCTTATGATTTGTACTAATTTCTATGAAGTCGCTAGCGATGACGAGGGCTTTATCTAGCAGTTCTTTAGAGATAGAGGCATAAAAATCAACAATATCGAATTGTGTAAACCTCGCTTTTTTCTTATTCTTAATAGCTTTAAACTAGTCTACGACTTCTATACTATTGGGCCATTGTACTAGCCTAGTATCGGTCTTAATTTTCGTATTTATTTTATCTAAAATTTCTTGACTATCGAGTAATGTAACATATTATTGTATATATATATATATATATATATATATATATATATATATATATATATATTATATATATATATATATATACATATATATATATGAATAGCGATTGCGAAACCGGTCGATACATTAAAAATTATACTATAACCATGTAAGTGTGCATATTTTCCGTTTTTATTTTTCGTATATATATATATATATATATAATATATATATATATATATATATATATATAATATATATATATGTATGTATGTATGTATGTATGTATGTATGTATTCTGTAAATAATAACAATAATAACATTTTATAAACTTAAAGCTTATAAGCGATTACCGTGAGTTGAGCAGGGAAAATAGTCTAATATCAGGGGGTATTTTCCTCGACGGAAAAAGGGAAGGGTTTTCCCTACGCGTGTGATCCGAACTCACACCTTTACAATTTCGCTACAAGTGTGCTACCATTACACCAACGTATCCCTCCCTTCTTTCCGTCAGATTCAAGAATTATAATATCATAATTTTGTTTTTACAAAGAAACCTACATGTGCGTTCTCTGCGATGATTTCGTAAGCGGTGCCAATTTTACAATTCTGTAAATAGTGATAATAATATTTTATATCCTTAAAGTTTATAAGCGATCACCGTGAACTGACTAGGAGAAATGATTCAATACTGGGGCATATAAAAACTCGACGGAAAAAGAAGGATTTTCTGTACTCGTGGAATGGAAAACCCTATTTTTCCGTCGAGGGCTTATTTGCCCAAATACTGTTTTCAATAGTCAATTATATATAGAGATCGATTATAAGCTTGAAGCTTATAAGAATATTATTATTTTCATTACTTACAGAATTACAAAATCGACACTGCTTACCAAATCATTGTATACATGCATGCATATATATATATATATATATATATATATATATAATTAGTGAATGGAAGAAATGGAGTTGAACGAAGATTGTACAGAATTCCTTTTATTACATTCTACACATGTTTCAAAGGCCACAATTTTCCAAATTCTTATTAAATAAGGATACCATATTGCAGCTTTCTCTTCAGGAAAAACCAGGAATTACGTTGTCAGAACAAAACAAAACAAAAGCGCAGCAAAGCAATTCGAACGAGTACGCTCCTTAAGAGCCCATGGGTAAAATGTTTATCAATGTACGTTGAAATCGGGGGGTTGGTGGGGGCCGACAAAAGGTCCGTTGGAATAAATCCAGGTCAGGCCGCGGTCAAATCTAGTAGGTGAGGAATTAATGAGAACGAGGGGTGTGGAGATGTTCTGTGTGACCAAAGTTAATGTTCTGAATATTTTAAGAATTCAGGGTGTATTTTTTAGGTGCGAGACGATACCTACCTAAAAGCATGTGTGTGTATACTAGCCTATGTGTGCGCCGCCTTGTACAATAATGTTAATTATGCATTGATACAATGCGTTTTGAATTCTGCTTTACGAAAGATTTGAGAATGTTTCTATATTTCATATACATATTATGCGTTTGACACATATTACTCAGCCGTAAACTAATGTTGACCTGAGTATTACATACCAAACGTATCCGACTTAACAGCTGTTAAAAGTTCTCAGAAAGTATATTCTACGCATCAGATATGTACCAAGTAAAGAATAGATAAAAATAATCAAAAACTTTATAAAGCACCTCACAAAACGCATTAAACTAACACTATTAAGTAACACTATTAATATACTACAAAAACAGAAACATTGAAAAAGAGATTATTTAGATGACAACGCACACACACACATGCATATACATATACAGGGTACGATGGGTAAATTGTCGCCATTTTATATTTTTAATTTCGCGTATGTGCATTATTTGTTTTGTATTTTGTCGACTACACAGTATAGTAGGATCAGATAGGAACCGACTGTGACAAAAACAGCAGCATGGTGCAAGTCACTCTGCCAGAAATTTGGAAACGATACGCTGTACTGCTTGGTATTCACGCAGGAAGCTCCAACACCAGCATTCCAGTGTTTGTATGTCAATACGATGACAGTGCGTGTACTGAGAGTGATAAAAATCAAACATCCAGTCAACACCATGGTGTTTGAAGTGATCAGTAGTGATGGCGACGTTATGCCACCATTCATCTCCCCCACACGATCTCAGACTCAACTCGGAGGCCTACATCAAGTTGAGCCTACATCAGGTAGTGCTGCCTTGAGTCAAGAGGGTGGCTGCTGCAAGACTCTATGTTTGGCGACAGGACTCTGCACCATACAACACAAGCGGGAGAACCCAGTCATGGCTGTCAGACAATTTCTATGACCACGTCACCCCTAACATCCGTCCACCTAACTCCCCAGACTGCAACCCCCTTGATTACTAAATGTGGAATGCAGTTGAGCAAGAGACCAACAAAACTGAAGTGAAGGCAAAAATTATGGCAGCATTCACCAACTTAAACAAGGAGACTTTCTAGAAGAGTTGCCGGAGATTCCGAAATCATCTGGAGGCCGTGGTTGAAGCCAATGGTGATTTTATTGAATAAATTTACTCTTTAGTATTACAAGATATTTTTTATGTAATTATGGTAAATATATCTGTTAAAATGCGGTGTCAATGTTATTTTCATTTTTGCGTAATTTAGACGACAGTTTATTCACCGCACCTTGTATGTATACACAATTATATATATGCATATATTTGCGTATTTATATATCTATATCTATATATATATATCTCTCTCTATATATATATATAGTTAATCCAAACAAGAAAACACAGAAAAAAACACAGCAACGCGAGGACGTGGTACAATTAAAGTATTATTTGACGCTCAGGAAAGAAGGGAAGGAGGGTTTAACGTTTCGAGCGGAGCTCTTCATCGGAAACAAATAAAAGAGTAAAAAATATACGTGTATATACACCTATATATGTATATACATATATATATATATATATATATATATATATATGTATATATGTATATAGGTGTATATACACGTATATTTTTTACTCTTTTATTTGTTTCAGTCATTTGGCTGCGGACATGCTGGAGCATCACTTTTAGTTGAACAAATCAACCCCAAGACTTATCATTTGTAAGCTTAGTACTTATCTTATCAGTCTCTTTTGCAGAACCGCTAATTTACGGGGACGTAAACAAGCCAGCATTGGTTGTCAAGTGACGGTGGGGGGACAATCACACAAACATACATACATATATACGTATACATACATACACACACGCACACACACACACACACACACACACACACACACACACACACACACACACACACACACACACACACACACACACACACACACACACACATATATATATATAAAAGAATTGTCAATGACATTTCTACGCTGTCAATCATTTATGTTGGCAGCTACTCTCTGAAGGGTTATTACTGTAGTACAAATTGGGATTTCTAACCATAGGTGAAAGGCCACACATTCTGTGGGAGCAAAAGTCATTTAGAATGACACAATTTCCACTATTACCTAACTGAAATTTATGTACAAGTTAACTCTTAATCCGGAAGGATTAACAGTTAATTTGGTCTGAGCAAGATTTGAATTCAGAACGCAAAGGAGGAGCACATGTTTCCATTGCATTACCAATTCTGCTATTGTTAGGAATTTTCCAAAGAATTCTAGGTATTACTCGATTATCAGCTCGTACACGGTTAGGATTAATTTTTCTAACACAAAATACCTTTCACAAATTATCTCTTCACATAATATTAGTCTGTTGAATAAGAATCCAATTACTGAAAAGCAGAACATTAATGTAGCTAATACTAACCATTCTCCTAGAAATATTAACAACAAGGTTATTATCTCTGAAGTCAATTCCAACAGAATTAAGTTTATGTCTAGTAAATTCTAAGACTAAAAATTCTATATACCAGTGTAAAATTACTTCCGGTACCGATGTCGTTTTTATATAGGTAGCTCTTCTCAGTTATCTAAACGAATTTCTAATCATTACTCTATATTTAGGGATAGTAATAAATGCAACAGTACAAGGCTTAGTAAATTAATTTGGTATCTAAAAGACCATCATAAACAACTTAATTTAGATTGGTTCTCTCCATTTCATTCCCATATGATAAAGGTAAAGAATTCTGTCAACTCTTTAATACTGAACTACTTTCTATTCTATTTTCTAAGAATCCTCTTGTAAACACGTTTATAGAGCGTGCTTATCGATGTAAACATTGGCAGAAACATACCTTTAGTTCATATAAGTGATATCTACCATTATATATAATTTGAACATTGATTTTCTTCTAACATTTGCTTCCACTAGATATACCTATTTCCAAGCCTTTAAGCTTTTATTTTAATTCACATATCGCTCTATATTTCTCCTTTATTAGTTTTCTGCTTATTTCTTTCCTTTACCCCTTCTCTTTCTATAGGCTACCTTTGACGTTATATCTTCTGACGGTATTTGAAAAAAAAAACTTAATAACGTTCGGTTCATCATTATACACATCCATCACATTCTGCTAAAATGTCTTATTGATGAGTTTGGTTTCTTTCTTTCTTTCTTTCTTTCTTTCTTTCTTTCTTTCTTACGTCCCCGTAACTTAGCGGTTCTGCAAAAGAGATTACATTGTTTTACACCATTTTATTCCTTCTGGTAAAATACCAATGCTGTCTTCGAAACATATGTCGGAAGTAAAAGAATTTGAATAACACTTGCGTTTAATTCCATTTCCTTATTTGTTTATATATATTATACAAAACATTTCATATCAACCCAAAGTTTCTACCTTTACAAACAGAATGTTACTTCCTTATTACTTGTGTGATCTTTTGCTGCTCTGGTAACTGTTTATTTTTTCCGTGTTAATTGTAAACAAGGGAAAAATACACATCCATATATAATTATTTCACTTTCCGTCTACCAAATCTACTATCAAGGCTTTGGTCGGCTCAAGGCTACAGTAGAAGACACTTGCCCAAGGTGTCACGCAGTGGAACTGAATCCGGAACCATGTGGTTGGTAAACAAGCTACTTACCACACAGCCACTTCGGTGCCTATGCATATATATGTGTGTGTATGTACGCGCGCGTATATATTTGTGTATGTCTGTCTGTCTCTCTGCATATATGTATATATATGTGTGTGTGTGTGCGTGTGTGTGTGTGTGTGTGTGTGTGTATCGACGCTTTTGTTGTCGGGAAGTACCGAGAGTGTCTTGAAAAACTATATAAAAGCATGAAATGTCAACCCTGTTTGATTAATGGGCCGACATTAATCAACTAACAAAGCTACACACCTCTTAGTTCCTACCTTAGAAGCCACTATTCAGCTATGTAAGTTGGCAATAGATCCAGCAATGGAAGGAAATATTGTAAAATAAATTCTTCAACGTGTGATGTTTAGCACCTAATGACTCTGAATTTTAAATCTCACTGGGAACCACTTACAATTTTATCTATGATTCTTTAATACTGCACGTTTCGGTAATATAGCATTAGACTTACGCGTCAATCAACCGTGTTCAACTGTGTTTATGAGGAAAGGGTGTTGCTCTGTTCAAAAATAAAAAAAAACAAAAAACAAACAAGCCAACAATAACATCAACAACAACAAATTCAAAAGAATTATTTGATATAGCAATAAAAGACGTCCACAAGTAAACTCAAATATTAATGGATAATACACGTGCATGACTATGTGGGCGTGCTTTAACGGCAACACATGTAATATATTATTGCAAGAATATAAATATAAATATAAAATAATCGATAGATTTGTTTACTTGCATATTCCGACACATTTATGCAGATTATATTATATTATACAACGGGAAAGTTAACCAGAACTCTTTATGAGGTACGAAAATTGGGTTGGCTTAATATGCTAATGTGACGCACGGGTTTGAATCACATGTGCTTCTTAAGTGATTCCACTATTTATTTAATATCACGCTATGTGAAAATTAGCTTCGTTGGTTACAGGTGTTTTACCACAGGCCAATTTGTAGACCACTGCATGTCTGAAAATTATAGTCTCAGTAATGTCTGGCAGCGAGATGGTGTGAATTGTTGGATGCTCTCCGCACCGAGCTCATAGAATAACGAGTAAGTCAGTACAGAGTGTAACAAATGAATGGAAAAAAAAGATCAGGATTTACGAAATTACTTTCAAAAGCCTGTAGCTGTTTCTGATATAAATTATTGCACTGGCATTCAACTTTAGGTGCACAATTTTTTACAGCACATATACCTTTAAAGGCAGCGAGCTGGCAGAAACGTTAGCACCCCGGGCGAAATGCTTAGCGGTATTCCGTCTGCTGCATCGTTCTGAGTTCAAATTCTGCCGAGGTCGACTTAGCCTTTCATCCTTTCGAGATCGATTAAATAAGTACCAGTTACGCACTGGGGTCGATATAATCAACTTAATCCGTTTGTCTGTCCTTGTTTGTCCCTTCTGTGTGTAGCCCCTTGTGGGCAGTAAAGAAATAAGAAATACATTTGAGCTAATGAAAGTGATTATGTAACTCTTGTTCTTTTACCTTTCATTTATATATATATATTCCTGATAAACTTTTGCTTATTTTGTTGCTATCCATACCCTACGAGCATAGTGTGCCTACCCATGCCCAGGGATAGCACAGGTAACTGATACCGATAGTAAGTACGGATATTTTTATCCCTTAGTCGGTTAGTATAAACGCTAACTCAGCTTACCTTATGTATATATAATGATTATTCATTTTTATACTTTTTGTGATCTAGTAATATGTTTTGTAAAAATATATTTTATTTTTTATTTAGGATTTAGTTAATATCTATAATTATTTTAATTGCATAATAGTGTTTTTTTCTCTAATTTATATATATATATATATATAGGCATATATACGAATGTAAATGTAGGCAAAGCAAGTTAGACAGATGCTATATATAGTATATTAAATACATGAAATACAAAAAAATGTATATATGTATACATATAAAAATGCCCGACTTACATAGAATAGACGTGATATAGAGAATTAAAGAGGATGAGGAGCGATATTACAAATCCAACGGCTGTTTCTGGGGCCTCGGTGGTCTATAATAATGCTTGTAGATTGATTCCATCATAGGATGGGACGAGCCTCTGTCTTCAGGGAGAGATCTTACATTAAAGGAAATAAGTTCAAAAATGGAATTTTGCCCCCAGAAACAGCTGTTGGATTTGTAATACTGTTCCTCATCCATTTTAATTCTCTGTATCATTTCTATTCTGTGTAATTCGGACCTTTTTATTATTTGTATTTCATATATTTAATATACTATATATATATTGATCTGTTTAACTTGCTTTCCCGACATTTATTTGTCCGCTCAAGTTTAAATCTCTTGAGTACTACTAAGTAAATTCTCGGATAACATTTGAATCGGAAAACATATGAACGTATATATGCATATATAATATGTATATGTACATTTATCTATTCCTCCTTCCCTCCCCCACTCTCAATATATATATAGTTAGATAGATAAATAAAATATATAAATGTGACGGTTTCTACAGTTTTCGTTTACCAACACTGCATAGAAGTACATTTTAAGCATACGCAAGGTGCCACAAAGAGGAATCGTACCCAGAGCCATATGGTCCGGATGTGAACTAGCTAAACACAGAGCCATGTCTGCGAAGACGCTGAAACCCAATATGAAAAGGTTTATGTTTGTTTGATAGGTAGGAACGTTCGCTATGTCTCTTTGTGTCTAGCATTTAGAAGAAATTACTAATATTGTTGTGATCGAAAGAAAACTGTCTCCAGAGACTGCAGCACATTTTTAGGTGCCTTTCATGCAGTAGACTGTAGAACGTCATTTAGAGTGCTTCTACATATCAAAACTGAAATCCGATGTATAATATACTTAGTATTAAAGAAAATTGTATATCGAGTAGAAGAAGAAAAGTCCATTATATATGAGTCCATTATTTACGGGCAATGGAGTAGCAGCGGAGGATATTTTTGTGTGTGCCGACAGTGCTTAATTGAATATATAGAATTTTTGCTATTATTCACGGAAAGCAGATAGAATAATATAGTATTGTAAAAGGATGCTCCTTAGTCTCTGATACGAAGTAGACAAATAGAGTCAGTATAGTGATGCTAAAAAGTTATTTGTTTTTGAGAGTCTAACACAGGAGAGAGTATGCATAAGCATTATGGAACAATGTTGTTTTATTAGGGATAATATAAAAGGTGTAACGAAATGGGATTTTGTGGGACATTCTCTTGAATTTGTAGTCGGCCCTCCGTCGGTCACAAGGACGAATATTCAGACGTTCGACCAACACATGAAAAGGAAATGTAAACAACTGAGTATTTCGTGGATGCATGTATTCTTAAAGCAACTATCAGGTCACATCAACGTGACACAATGTGTTAAGCCTGGATCTTTGACTTGCAAGTGTAGTGTAGAGATCTTGCTAGCTACATAGCATTTTATGTATCTGACATAGTGGTTAGTATAAAGGGATGACGATGTGCCGGCAGCGGAAGGTCTGCTGCTCGCCACCGCCGGTAGTATGACGGAAGCGGCGAAATTTGGAGATGTTGCCGGATCGTGGCGGCGATCGATGAAGCTAACTTTTGTACGCACTCCTCTTCGTAGTTATCGAAGACAACTTAGGATGCGACGGTCACTATGAGTGTAGTTGTTTCTCCGCCGCCGATACGCAATCATCCAGACGGAGGCGGACGCGAGCGCAGCCACGAGCTAGGAGGCGTCTAGGAGTAGAAGCAAAACAAAGATGCCGAGCACGTCTACGTGGCCAAGGTTGAGGACGACGGCGAACACGACAACGAGCGCGACAACAAGCACGACCATGAGCGCTGCCGTCACTTCGACTATGAGCATGAGCACGTCCACGAGCACCTCGACGAGCACGGCCACGTGCACACGTTTGCAAGCTAGACGATAAATAGATGGGAAAGAAATGTAAAATTGGTCCCACAGAGCTAGAACAAATAAGCAAACATTTCATCCGATGCCCCTAACCATTGTGCTACTACACCATCTCCTTTGGCTATGCTGTAGATTGTGAATAGCTATTTGATCTGGAGAACGTTGGTAAACGAGTTATTTGACAAGATTACGTTCATGCATCTGATATGTAACTATGAAATACTCAATCCACAGGTTGTTCAAGATCACAGGCATAACCACACGTTTTGACGCATAAATGAAACTAGACACTCTTTTTCTCTTTTAGAAAACATGTATGACTTAGAAACAATAATATATAATTGATAGGCGCACAACATTGAGATAAGATAAAGTGACAAGTAGAGAAAAAAACAGTAAAAGAGGGTGAGAGTGAAACAGTTTGAGAGAAATTTAGATGAAGAGATGAGAAAGAGATACAGAGAAAGAGACGGAGATAAATAGATAGGTAGAGATAGATAGATAAATAGAGAGAGAGAGAGAGAAAGAGAGAAAGAAAAGTAGAGATATTAAATTAGAGAGATGAGAAAAGAAATGAGAAACAGGAAAAATTGTGAAAAACAGTGAGAGAATAAAAGATGGCATGTGAGAGATAGCATAACCGAACAAGAATGTGAACAGGAGGTGCAAAAGGGAGAAAAAAAGCAATATATAAAATTCGGGTTGATTGTGATAGTGACAAGGGTTATATTTCATAGCAAACAGATGTATCAAAGGGTAAAAAGATACAGTTAGCAGAGTGGTTCAGGATACGATGCAAATATTCTTTGACTATATTTTGTGTTATTATTATTATTAATTATTATTATTATTATTTTTTTTTTTTGCTTTCGACTGATGTGCATTAATAAACAGTGCCAAGTAAAGGTATAGGAACAAGGTGCCATAAATACAAAGGGGACGACAGGGTTCTCACTTTAGAACGACAGGGTGCCAACTTCACAGTGACAATAGGTTTGTGTCTGTTTTTTAACTCTTGTACTTACAGCAAGACTTGGCCGCGCCCGCCACTTAATAATAGAGTGGGATCATTCTCTCGTCGAGACCTAGGTAAAATATAACCCACATATTAATGTGATTTTTCTTGTAGAATAATATCGAAGTAGTACCTACATATATCATTTCATTTATTATTATTATTAACATTATTATTATTATTAGTTTTTTTTTTTGAAAAAAATAAGATTAGCTTCATTATTTTTCAGAAACGCTCACGCCATCTTTTTTCGCTGCTTATTAAAAGAGCGTATATTTAAATTTTTTTTCCAATTAAACAAATGTTATTCATCTCAAAAGAACGTTCATATATGTCATAACCACAATTCCAATATGTATGCATTAATGTATATATATTATCAAGATATATACATACACTTGTAGAATTATGTTGTGCACACTCACGAACAAACACACACAAACATACGCACACACACACATACAGGTACACACACCTATACACATGCGTGTACATATAATGGAAAATATCGAAGAATGGAGTTAGTAAATTGAGTTCATTGCATTGTATACAATTGTTTCGTCGTTGTCTATTATAACCAATATTGCGTCATAGCGTTAGCATGTCGACTCGTCAAATGTTGAGGTAATTGCAGACCAGCATGAGATTAAGTGTTTTGGTCCAGAACACAATGCACCACCCGGCTCGGGATTCACGCCCTCACTACACTCACCCTCCCTTTCACTTTCTCTTACACACACACACACATACATAAGCACACACACATACATACACACGCACAAACCCACACAGACGGCTGTGTGCGTGCATATGTGTTTATTAGTGCATATACATTTTGTATTTGTATCCATATGGACAAGTTTAATAGCAACGTGCTGTGCAAGAAGAAAGAAAAGCAAAGCGAAAAATCTAACAAACAAAATATACGAAGATATATAATTTGGGACAATGTTAACGATAATCTAATGACTATTTAACTAAAAGAAAACATACATAACCGCATATCATGTGTTGGAATGATGACTGCATTCATGGTAAATTTTTGTCTAACACCAATACTGTTCTTTATTATTCGAACAATGTATTGGAAATTATCTGTTTTATTGCTTTTGTGTGTCTCAGAGAGAGAGAGAGAGGAGAGAGAGAGAGGAGAGAGAGAGAGAGAGAGAGAGAGAGAGGGTGGGGAGAGAACAAGAAGGATATCAAATGTAAGAGAAATGATTTGGAAGGAATAATGTTTTGAGTTTCTGTGTGTGCATGTATGTGTTGTGTGTGCCTGTGTATGTGTTGTGTGTGCCTGTGTATATGTTTTTGTGTATGTGCGTGTGTATGTGAGGATGTGTGTAAGGTTATATGCATATATATTGTGTGTGTGTGTGTGTGTGTGTGAATGTCTCTCTGTTTATATCGAGGGATATAGAAAGATAAAGAATGTGTGTGTGAGAGTGATTTGTGTGAAAAATAAAAGAGTCGGATATATAGGCAGTTTGGCTGCACGGTGCAGAATGCAAGAGAGAAAAAGTGAGTGAGTGAGGGAGAGAGAAGGAGAAGGAGAGAGAAGGGAGAGAGGCAGAGAGAGAGAGAGAGAAAGAGAGGAAGAGAGAGGCAGAAAGAGAGAGAAAGAGAGAGAGAGCGTTTATGAAAGGGGAGAAAGAGAGTGTGTGTGTATATGAAAGAGAGAAAAAGTGGAGAGAAAGAGAGAGAGAGAGTGAGAGTGAGATTTTGAGAGTAAGTTATTGAAGACAAGATGCGCTTGGTGGAAAATAAGAGAGAGAATAAGAAACAGGAGTGATAAAGAGAGAGAGAGAGAGGGAGGGAGGGAAGGAGAGAGGGGGAATGAGTGGAAAGGAATAAAAGAAAGAGTCAGAGAGAAGGAATGAAAAACAGGACGAGATAGGAAGTGAGTGAGAGAAAGAGAAAAAGAATCAATTAGATAGGAAAACAAAATGATTTGGAACGAGCATGAAAGTGTGATACGAATAGATAGAAATGATGAGAATCAAGGCAATGTCAAAAAAAAAAGCTCTGTGCAAAAATATAGAAAAAAAAATTTAAGAGAGAGGGGAGGGGGAGGGGGTAGAGATAGATAGATAGCGATAGAAAGAGAGAGAGATAAAGAGAGACAGATAGAGAGACAGAGAGAGAGAGAGAGAGAGAGAGAGAGAGAGAGAGAGAAAGGAAGAGAGAGTGTATGTGTCTGTGTCTGTGTAAGAAAATAAACAGAAAAGAGAAAGTGAAAGTGCGAGAGAGAGAAAGCAAGGCGGGAACAGAGCAACAAGTAAGTGACGAAAATAGAGAATAATGTTCTAATTACAGCAAATTCCTGTTACATTAATTCCTTAATTCATATTGGGAATATATTGTGAATTCAACATATTTGTTAATTTTTCTCTTGCTTAGATAAAGAAAGGAATAAAACGATCTTGCAAATGTTATTATATGATTCTATTCTCAGTAATTTTGGCACTACATTTCGAGTATACGTTATTTAATTCTGAACCAGTTGGAATTTTACACACAAAAAAACTTTAGAACAAGGGTTAGCAAAGCGATCGATATATACCACCTGTGCAATGAGATTCTAGAGGTCGACTGAATGTTGAAAAAAATTCACAGAGGTCGAAAAATTTTTGTTTCAGATGTTTAAAATTGAATTGAAATAGGATTTAAATACGAAAAAGCGTATAGTAGCCATTTTTGTGTCATTAACATACGAACGAAAGTTCTCGCAATTTCTTTTTATTAATAGCGTAGCAGTGACTGTATTTTAGCTTTAGTTAAAGCTACGGCTTCAAAGCTGCCCAGAGTTGCTTCTCTTCGGTATTTCCAATTGATAATGGCTAAAGAGCTAGAAACGCTACGTCTAGGAATCCAATAGAGAGCAACACTGGACAGATATGGTCTTTTCACACCTTTTACCGTAAGAGAGAATTTTTTCTCAACGGTAACTAAAGTGAACTTGCCTTTCGAAGTTCAAATATGTTACAGGCATACCTTGACTGACGTGGGGTTCGCTTATGCCTAAGCGAAACTTATGCCAAGCCAACCCCTGCTTGGTGCCTCTGATACTGCAGACGCTTATTATTGTTATTATTATTATTATTATTATTATTATTATTTTAATTGTCAAAACCTATTTACTTCTTTGCTCTCTCGCTGGCGTCACCAATGAGAGAGCTGAGAAATAAATAGGTTTTGAGAATTATATATATACATAAGCATATATGCTTATATATATATTCGTTACCTCATAACAGTTGTATAAATGAAAATCCCCCTACAGACGATACACACGATAGAACCCCCTCCACGTTAACGCAGTCAATTAAAAACAGTATTATCCATATCTTGAATGAGAAACTTAAAGCCAGAAAATTTTCTTTCGGAAACATGATTAAAAAAACAACTACAAGGTAGATATTTATGAGCGATGGTTAAATTCAACTTCCATAATCTTATCTCGTAAATTTCAAATTAAACTAATACCAAACGAGCAGACTAACAACGACAATTAAGGGAGAAACTAGCATCGAACTCCTTAAACTTTGAGCGTTAAGCAATGAACAAAAATTTTAAAACATAGATGAGGAAATACATACCGAATTAAGGAAACATTCAGATGGTTAACTCTTGGAGAATGTTTTTAAATTGTGGAAAACAACATGTGAAACTGAAGAGACCCATTCTCTAGAAGTCTGGGAAAGACAAGACAAGCTAATATATATATATATATATATATATATATATATATATATATATATATATATATATATATATATATATATATATATATATATATATATATATATATACATATATGATGTATGTATATATATAAAATTTAGAGTGAATACTTGATAAGTGTAAGTACCTGTATATGTATAATATATATATATATATATATATATATATATATATATATAATATATATATACTATATATATATATATATATATATATATATATATATATATATATATATATATATATATATTTAACAATTAAGGATAACTTCTTAATAAGGAATCTTAACAAGAAATTATCAGGTAGTTAGCGTGAAAAACCTCATAAGAGAAAAAAATTCGAAAATAATTTTTTTCTTTTGAAAATATTAATTTATATTGTATAGAGGGCATTATTACACATAAATGCCTCACACTAAGAGGGACATAAGTCATTACTACCAAAATTTCACTAATCGTATCTAATGCAGTTTTCGAAGCAAGACATTTAAAAAATGAATTTAGTTCTATATCACCTGTGATTTCACACTTAACGCATCAAATACGTCTATGATCATCAGTAGAACTGATTCTGAACACATCATAAATAAACGATCAATATACCTGGCGAAGTCGAACAGACATCTGCTCTCTCCGGCGAAGCACATGGAAATGTTTATAAATCATATATTCGGTAAATGGCGGGCTTTCTCGAACTTCGCCGGAGAGAGCAGATGTCTGTTCGACTTCGCCAGGTATATTGAACGTTTATTTATGATATGTTCAGAATCAGTTCTACTGATGATCATAGACGTATTTGATGCGTTAAGTGTGAAATCACAGGTGATATAGAACTAAATTCAATTTTTAAATGTCTTGCTTCGAAAACTGCATTAGGTACGATTAGTGAAATTTTGGTAGTAATGACTTATGTCCCTCTTAGTGTGAGGCATTTATGTGTAATAATGCCCTCTATACAATATAATATATATATATATATATATATATATATATGTATGTATGGTGTGTATATATATATATATATATATATATATGTATGGTGTGTATATATATATATATATTTATGATGTATATATATAAATATATATGTATATATATGTGTGTGTTCCTATATATACATTCATATATATAGGTATACTTATAGGCATTAGTTAAGAAGAGAGAAAGGAAGAGTTAAGCGAAAGAATTAAAATACCAGAAGGCAGGAGAAGCTATATGTGACCAAAATGACGCTAGCCGTTAATTTTGAGAGGAAGAACGTAGAATTGTGATTATTGTAAATTTTTATCAAAAGTAAATAATAGTTCAGTAGTTAACCATAGAAAGATCATTTCTGATATCGACTGCATATTAATAATCATTCTTTAAAGAATATTTCATTGCATTTTCTGGATTATTTTACTCTTATTTCTTCTATTTTCTCTCTTTTCTTTTAACCACTTGCAATATAACTAAACTTGCACACACACAGAGGCATACAGACGCACACATAGACACACACAAACACACACAGACGCACACACTCACACATAAATACATACACACGTCTATCTATCTATATATACACACATACACACGTATATATATATATATACTATATTATATCATATTATTCTGATGATATATATATATAAATTTCAGAATTAGATAAAAATCAATTTCTGGACACTTGACTATTTAATATCCTACTACTATCATAGCACTCCCGCATTCTTCTTCTTCTTCCTTTCTGCCAAGAATTCACAACAACCTCGAACCCACAAGAGTAAACAAAAGAGACAGAGACAAGCAGAAACAAAGAAAATGCCTCTTGTATTTGAATACTATACAAATATTCTTTGAAACAAACTTTTCATTTAATTATTTCCAAAATTGAATTTTTTTCAAATTTCAACTGTTTTCCATGCTTACAGCTGAAGAAGCCTCAATGAATGACGCTGGTACTGAAATGTTTTTTATAAAATTATTTTAGCACTTTTTATCTTGAGTTTTTCCATATATATATATGGTTGAAATTTGCAGAAAAACAAAAGACGAAGTCAGGTGTATGAATAACAAGCAAGCGTATTAGTTTGACGCTTGGGAAAGTGAGAAACTCTTTTACGTTTCGAGCCTATGCTCTTCAACAGAAAGAAATATGAGAAAATAAACAGAGAGATAATAAAAAAAACTTGTGGATTTAGCGATTACATACATGTATGAATTATTATATATATATATATATATATAATATATATATATATATATATATATATATATATATGTATATATAATATTAATTAGAGACAAAACCACTCTTTTGCAAATCAAACAAAGAAAGACTTAATCCAATACATAAAAAAAATTTAATATAAATTAAATAAAATTAAATAAAATTATATTCGCCACTACAATTGTTTCATTCTCTTCTCAGGACATTCATCAGGTGGATTTCAGATCAGACTCAATATTCCATAAACAGTATATATATTAATATACATTAATAAGAAATTAATTAATACAAAGAAATACCATATATAGCCTAACCATAATTAAAACCTAAACTACATAACTAAAGTAATTATAAAGTACTCTAAACACTTGAAATTATATACTAGAATAACCTTTAATAGGGAGCTATTAATGTTATTAAATAGTTATTAATCCTGAAACTTATTATATAGGTAAAGTAACTTATGTCTGCATTTTATTTTGCGCTCTTCACCTGTGTTAAGTAAATTATCATACTTATAAAATAAAATTTCTTTAAACTCATTAGAGCATAAATAACAAAAATTCGCTCCTATAGTATATGATTTGGTTTTACAAATTATTTCCCAGGATAAATTATAATTAATATTTTGTGATTTAAGTCTCCTAATGTACTTGCTAAGTCCAGTGGACTGATTAAGTTTTTATTTTTAAAAGTATTCATATGTTGTGCTATTCTTAATTTTATTTTAGAGGAAGTAGACCCTATATAAATCGCTTTTGGGTAATTATTATTCTTAAAGTTATTATCATGTAATGTAACTATACATTTATACACTACATCATTAATATCGCATTTATTATTTAATTTACATTTAGATTTATCTCTACAAGTACAATTAATATATGTCTTATCTTTATTAGTATAATTAAATAAATTATTTTTATAAAAATTATTCAGTTTAAATTTATTAAATGAAGAAATAATGTTACCTACATTATTAGTGGTGGAATAACCTACTCCAAAATTATTACTAGAGAAAATGTTTTTATATTTACGATTATAACGAATAAATAGTTCGATAATATCTAAAATCTCTTTAATAATATTCGTTTTTACTTGATCACCGTAAGGAACTATTAACCAAATTTTATTCTTATTTACCTTATTATTATAACTGTCATTATTATTATTATTATTGTATTTATAATTCTTTATCATATTAAAATTATTATCAGAATTATATCTATGTACAGCAATTAATGAATTATTAATATTATTAATTTTATCAATATTATTATTATTATTAATATTATTTTTATTTTTATTATTCATATTTTTATTTTTATTATTATTATTATTATTTTTATTTTTATTATAATTTTTATTAAAATTTCTAATATTTTTACCACTAATACTAACAAAATTATAATTATAATTATAGTTATCTCTAAAATTATTAGTTATATCTTTAACATTAATATTATAAAATTTAATATTCTTATTATAACCTGCCTCTCTAAGGGCCTCATTATAATAAGTAGCATGTTTATTAAAAATCTCTAAATCATAAGAGAGTAATGAAATACGTTTACTTATATTATTAATCAACGATTTTTTAATAGAATGTGGGTGATTACTATTAACATTTATATATCTAAGGTTCTCATTAATTTTATGGTTGTGTTTTACCTGTAATTAGATTAAAATTAAATCTAAATAATTAACATTATAATTCTCCTTATATATAGTAATACTTAAACCATATCTTTTAAAGAAACTATAAAGTTTTTTCTTATATCTTCTAGATCCTATTAGTACAATCTTTGTAATTAGTAGAAGATCATCTCTATATAAACCACCCTCAATCTTAAGATTTTCTAATTGGAGTTCAGATAAAAGATAAATACCCTACTAAATCTGTAGCTTGTGCAGAATCTGGTGCTCCCATAGGTATATCAAAACAATCCCTAGTATCTTTCCTAGCCCATAATTTATTTTTATATTTAATGAGCGATTTTCCTAGCCATTTTAATTACATTAACTTCTTCAAATGTCATTCCCACTTTATTCATTGCGAAATAAGGGCCCTTATTAAACACAATTTCATTAATAGAAGAAATAATAATTATCTATATCTATTTGAATAAATTTATAGCGATTTTTATCTTTAATATTATTAAACCATTTCAATGTATTATTATTACTAAACATAATTTTAAAATAATTAAGTTTATTTAATTTATTAATATATTTATCTAAAATAAATTTACTTAATTTACCTAGGTCAGATTTACATGGGCAAATTAATCTAACTTTAGGGTCTGAATAAAAATTATCTTTATGGTCTTTTAGAGTAATTCTGGGGTGCAAAGGTACATAAGGTTCAGTTTTTATTATCCAATTCATATTTTAACATTACTAATTTAGAGGCCTTATTATTATTATAAAGTATACTATCTGGAACAATTTTATATTTTTTAATTATTTCTTTCTCTAAAAGTTTATCGTATAATTAACATCTATTTATATATATGTATATATATGTATATATATATATATGTATATATACATATATATATGTCTATATAATGTATACTATATATATATATATGTATATATACATGTATTATATATATAATATATCTATATATATTATATATATATTATATATATATATTGATATATACGTATGCATGCTTGTATATATATATATATATATTTATGAATCCATTCCATTTGAGTTTTAGTGGTGGTGTATTTGTATTCTTAAGCTACCCAATGTGTTTGTATACTTGGGAACAAACACACACATACACACACATGCACACACATATATGCTTCTATGTATGGTGTATGAGTATGTGGCTGTATATATGTATATTATATAATTATTTTGAAATGAGTCAGCTATTATAACGGGAATGTATTTCGCTTCCGCCCATGCAAATTGACAACTTCAATGAAAAGACAAAATGAGAAAGGAAATATTTAGATCAGCATAAAATTGTAATGTAAAATATTGTAATATAATTATAGTTTTCATAATTTAAGTCTATCATAACAACATTGTTGAGACTTGTTTATGTATTATTGTATTTATATTGCAGAGATTTATGATTTAAATTATAGTTCATTAATTTGACAACGTGTCGGCATTTGATGTTAAGAGGGGAAAAATGTTGCCAATATCTACTTGAATACAAGTCGGCGAGCTCGCAGAATCGTTAGCATGCTAGTGCAAAATGCTTGGCAGCATTTCATTCGTGTCTACGTTCCTACTTCAAATTCCGCAGACGTCGACTTTGCCTTTCATCCTTTCGGGGTCGGTAAAATAAGTCGACCCCAGTTGAACACTGGGGTCGATGCAATTCATCTATACCTTCCCCACAAACTTTGAAACCAGTATTCACTACAATATTTGAAAATTTGTAATTAGTATTCACTACAATATTTGAAAATTTGTTTTACTCCTTCGATCTCTAGCGAGAGATTACTTGTGAAATTGATGCCACGAAGCCTTTGAATATAAAATATCTCCTTGAGAGGGTAAAAAACCCCCAACAAAGGTGGAAATTATTTAAGACTCACAGGAAACTTTGGGAAACGTCCAACATCCCCTCTTGCTATTGTAGGAATGAAAGCCTCTTTTAACACATCATTTGACATAATAAAAAGGAATCCCACCAAGGTAAAGTTAAAGTTACCTTCTTGAATCATGCCGACACATGAGGGCCCGTTTCCTGGTTTCCAAGACGTATAAATTCCTCACCTAGATGGGACACCGGTCTGTCGCAGAATTACTCATTTTTGCCAGCTGAGTGGACTGGAGCAACGTGGAATTAAATGTTTTGCTCAAGAACCCAACGCGTCGCCCGATTCAGAAATCGAAATCAGTCTTACGATCATGAGTCCAGTGCCCTTAAATACTATACCACGCACCTCCACAAACCTATGATTGGAGAGGATATTATTATACCAACTGGAAAAAGAAGTCGTAGACATCGATTGAAGGCAGAAATATAGGATCTATTCTGAATGGTAAACCCTTCAGTTACAAAGATACGAAACCGTGCGATGATGAAATCACAGAAGATACAGAGACGTTACTTTAAGAACTGTCCGAAGTTAGTGCGTATAATCTCATATAACATACAGATACCCATACACACACGTGCGTGTTAACGTTATTTTATATATGTTTGCTAGGTAATCCGATTTCACTCTTAGTGGAAATTGATTATTTTGGATTTTGGATTTTAGTTGAAGCTGGAAATATAATCTTTGCAAGTGACGTATACTTTGCATTTAGCTACACATTCTAATCAATTACTTAGTTAAAATTTTTGTGCCATATTTTTTGCCCGCCATTTATGCTATTATAGTTATATAATTAAGTTTCTCTGTAACTTTCACTGATGCTGTGGGATAGGAATTGATTGTACATGTTTTCAACTAATGATATGCAAATTTTTTTCTTTTCTGAAAATATGATAATTTTATTGGATAACATAATGTCCTTGATATCAGCATGAGATCGGATTAATTAGTAAACGCATTCGAAATAATTGTAATGATAGCACTAGGAAATCAACACACTCTGTCAATGGAGCTTTAGCTATATAATAATTAGCTGGTTTAATATTATCGGTTGCAAAAGTCAGGGCAAATTATGTCAATTCGATATTATTGGATTTTATATCTCCATCTCTAAATCGTTATTCATTGGCGCTTTATAGTTGTCAAAATATACAATACGGCATCTATGACAATTATACAAGAACAACTATGAATGACGAAAAACACACTCCGACAAAATCTTTACACTGGTTTGAAATGTAAAATTTACCGATTATTTCGATGTAATCATAGGCTCGTTCGATATGTAATCTATTTAGACTTTATATCCTGGATACACTTATGAATAAATTCACGACTACAAATGTAAGTTTATATGAAGATGATAGGTTAGCCCTATCATAGCAAGCCAGTGGTCACAAGCTAAAGAAATTTGGAAAAGATTAATTTGCGTTTATAGATATTTTGGTTTTACAATAATAATATTCACAAATATGAAGCATAGTTAACTTCTTAGACGATACATGCAGTTTAAACAGAGATAAGCAAAGAAACAAAATGAAAAGTCTATTAACAAATGAGCCAAACATTGTACAAAGTGTTAGAATATCTAACCTAACCTCAATATTTGATACATCTGTCCCTTGCTCTTTACTAAAATAACGTAACTAGCATGTACAGATCGTCTCTTGCACTCTAGGTTCAAATTTCACCGAGGACAATTTTATTACTTATTCATTCAAAGGTTGAAAAATAAAGTGCAAGACAATGAAAAGAGAAGAGCATAGATGAAATTGTGGAGTCTGGGACGAGGTGCCCTGCTGTTCTATTTATTGTGTCGGGAATTATTCAACGAAACTAATGCTGTATCATGTGTCAGGCCTTGCCTGCCCCTTGGACAACATCGGTAGTGTGAAGGAATCTTGTACACATGGTAACTCGTATTCGATAAAAAAAAAATACCCTGCCTGGGGGGCCTACGCATGAGAGTGGAATTTTCCGTGTACGTATCTATACTCTCACGAGACATACCAATGCTTCAGCTACGGATGTGATTAAGTGAAAGTACCTGGAGAGGTACATTTTAAAAATAAAATGTAAATGAATTCCTTTAAACTGAAAATTATAACTTTGAATAAAGATTCAAATATATTAGACTAGAAATTGGAAAAAAAAAAAGAAGTAATTCATCAAAATATGTTTCATTCAAAGAAATAGAGGAGAGTTTAGGAGCAGATTAATCTTATTGGGCAATCTCAGAGTCTAGCAGAGTAAATTGATACCAAATAATACATTTTTTGAAATTAACAGTCTTGGTTTGTCTTCCACGCTGCAATCGTGAAAGTTTCAATACACGATCTCAGACGAAATTCCTTGTCTTCAAATTCCAGTACACCTTCGACATTCTAAAAGAGGGTCCTTAATATGTTTACTTTCATAAATTCATTGAATTGAGAATTTGTATCTGCGACAGTGTGTGGTCTACTAACATTTCATGTGATAAACATTTGACAAAGTTATAAAATAGAGATAGAGATTTTGGAATACACTTTGTGTCGTGGTCAACATTGCCCTTTTCACACCAAACTGTGTAAAATATTTGCTTAGCGGTATTTCGTCTGTCTTTACGTTCTGAGTTCAAATTCCGCCGAGGTCGACTTTGTCTATCATCCTTTCGGGATCGATAAATTAAGTACCAGTTGTGTACTGGAGTCGATCCAATCGACTGGCTCCCGCCACTAAAATTTCGGTCCTTATGCTTAGAGTAGAAAGGAATATGTGATCTGAGTCGACGGAGGTTCTGTGAATCATTGATGGAGTCCTTTAGAAGATCTCCTTCAGATTAATCACGAGAACGAGAGGGAAATTTGAGTTAGTTTTTAAGATTTGGATCTCTGAGAGTGAATTGTAATGTAAAAGTGTAGAATAGCAAGCTGTCATTCGCGAATGAATATAGCTTGGTAATATGCACCATGCTTTCGCTATTTTCGGCGCCTATGTATTTGTGAGGAGACGCTGTATCGACCTCCTCAGCGTTAAGGCAGCTGTACCCAACCTCGTAGCTGATACATATTACAATGGAGTAGACTATAAAGCAACGTGAAATGTGTATTAGTAAAAGACACACTGTGCTGTCTGTTTTAGGAATTGACCTTATGATCACGAGCCGAACACACTAAAACGCTTGCTTCATTGTATTCCAGTGATACAGTTTTATAAAATTACTGGTGTTATTCATATTTTGTTTTGAACTGATTTATAATGCCCAAAAACCGATTATTGCGAATTATTTCTTCCTTACAATATCTATCGAAAAACAAACACATTAAAAGTTCTGCTCTCCTAACATTCTCTTTAAAAGTAGTACGTCTTGTATATCAAACGACAGTCAATAAATATCAATAAATATATATATTTCATAATCAGTTTTCTTCTAAAATAATGGATCGAACTTCCTCAGCTGAGTGACCTTTTACGATTATCTCGAAAAAGCTTCACTCGTCACCGAGTACGAGCGATCAATAGACACTGGGGAATATGTATAAAATATTATGGCTATCAAATAAATAATGCATATATCAAAATGAAACTGAAAGCCATTCGCTCCACATCTATCTTTTTTAACATGGTTTTTATTAGCATCTGCAACAGAAAAGCATTCTGACATCATTCTTAATTTGACGAAGTACTAACTGCACTCTGTAACTGTCTTCTTCTTCTTCTTCTTCTTCTCTTCTTCTC
>NW_021832000.1:0-63978 GCF_006345805.1 Octopus sinensis
ATATGACAGAATCTTTATGGAAATCGATGAGGTAATATAATTTTAAACTCACCATATTGTTTTGAACAGAGTTGGGTCCTTTTGGCAAAATCTCTTCCATAATCTGAAATGAATATTTTCACGTATTACATTTTATTGTATGATTTGGTTATATTTCTTAATCTGTATTTTGGTATTCTTCGACATTTATATCTTAAATGGTCAACGGATGATCACTATATCTTTGGTGAGTAACTCATACTGTTTAACACAATATTTAGAGCCTTCAAAATATGCGCAAATTTCCTATCTATCCCCTCTGTATTCAGATATCCAGCATAATTTAACAAGATTGAAATTATTTAATTACCTCTTTAGAACAGTATTCTTCCTCTATGCCTTTCCTTTCATATCTCTCTGTATTTGAGCGAGTTTAATGTACAGATATAAGAGAGGAAAACTAAACTAATGAGAAACAGTGTTATAAAGAGATAATTACGTGAAGTAATTACAATATTGTTAAATTATGTCGGATGTCACATTACAGTGCGGTGATATATATATATCAGTAATCAAGCGATCAGAGAGAATTCTGAGCGACATCATCACCAAATGCAGATGGAAGAAGTGTTGTATTACTCTTGAATAGTGTCCTGATGTCATATGGGCCGCATATCTTTTGTATCTTTTCGGAGAGGCCTTTCACATAAGGTAGACAGACTGTGGACAGTTTATTGGTTTCATCCTCTCTTTTCTTCATAATTGGAGTGGATAGTATGTTTTTGGGTAGTTGTTGCTTAATAGATTGTTACTTAGCGTGATCATTTCTTCGTTGTGGGTTTCACGATCGCTACTTATATTCTTTACTCGATGTTTTAGGCACTGAGCAATCCCTCTCTTTACACTGTAAGGATGGTGGGAAATGAAGTTGATGTATCGTCCGGTAAAGGTCGGCTTGCGGTATACGGATGTTCTGAATCCATACTTGGTGCGTGTTATTAATACATCCAGGTTCGAAATTTCCCTAAGGCACCTGATGAAGGCTGGAGGGTATATCAGACTAAACGTTGTGTTAACAACAAACAAGATGAGTTCTCATCTTTTAAATATCGAACTAGGCTCTCTAAAATGCCTTGTATCCTTTCTTCCTTCAATACGTGTGTCATTTCTTTGAATGCATTGGCTTGCTTTGCATCATACAGTCAGTATCTATATTTATGAATGGGAAAGAGGCAATGGTTGTCTGTGCAACAGACGAAAGTCTTCCACTTGGATAAAGACAATGTTTAATGGATGTAGTGATAGATTTACAAGTCTTGAAGAAAGACAAGTGTTCAAACTCGGAATGCATTTCCTTGTACGTGAACAAGATAATGAGTGGCACCTGCTTGAATAACAACAACAATAACCAGTCAGTAAACGTAGTAAAATGTAAAACAAACAAAATCATTAACTCACCTGAAAAAGTATAACATATTATATATCCCCGTTCAAAAAGAGAATATTCAATCTATTGTTTCTTCTAAATTATCCATTTTACCAACCATGTTAACTTGAGTGGATAATTTATGAAATGTCAGTAATATCGATCCCTTTAATATAATCAGTTTACAGCTAAAACGTGCAATTGGAATTTAGGAATAGAACATATTCTTAATAATTCCTACGAACAAAATAGCTCAGGTAAACCTATTTACCTGCTTGTTCTGAGACTTGGGAAACCCTGAAATAAATATTTCAAGGTTTTTCAAATTTATAATAAAATATTTTAAATCTAGATATTAATAATATATATTTTATTATTGTGGGACTTTCTGATCATCAATGGGCAGCCTGTGTATGGACAGCTGTGTATGCTACATAGTAGGGAAATGTATGTAGTGAACACAGAGGACGTGTAAAGGCTTGAACAAAATGGAACCAGCATGCTCCACTGGATGGTCACTGTCAGTGTGCAGGTATAAAATGCTGACATGTTTTAAGATAAAAATCGAGAGTTATCACATGTATGTAGTACGCAAGACAGACGACTGTGCTAGTATGACCCTGTGATATGTATGAATAAGATCAGCTGTATAAAGAGCACCGATCTGTAAATGTGGAGAGAACCTCAAGAAAACTGGAAGGAAGTGTTGAGAAATGAGCTTCAGATCTTGAACCTGAGAGTCAATCGGTAGAAAAGCGGGTATCTTTAAGAGACATATGTTCCTCGACCAATGGGGGTGGATAGTATCTCAGAATAGGACGTGTCTTGGGTAGAGACCGCCCATCAAATACATTTTAGAAAGAACATCAGACGATAAATGATGAGGATGTATTCGATTGTATTGTTATATGCAGCTAGTATTTATCTTGAAAGAGAAAGAGACAATGGTTTCTCAGCAGAAAACCAAAGTCATTACTTCGATAAAGACAATGCTTAGTGGATGGAACGATAAATTTAATGTTGTATCTAAGAAAAGACAACAGCAAAAATAAAAGTTTAAAACATTGTTAAAAGATATGAAGAGATAATATTTTGTAACAGCAACATCCGACATAATTCGTGATATAACAACTCAAATCTTCCTAATTTAACTAAAATATTGCACACAGTTCATACAACACCATTTCCAAAACGCTTCCGTCCCATTAATTGTCGATAAACACAGAAATAGCTACACCAGTCGTCTCGTTAGCTGAAAACACTGATATACACCAGTGGAGCTTAGTACTATAGAGAGAAATCCGTGATTATCTGGCAATGTTTAACTTGACCATTACAAAAGTCGTTAACACTAGAAGGAGATCAGATGTACAATTACAAACTGCACGGTGGAGAGATATCATATTGTACCCTGACTGCTACCACAATCCGCCGTACACAACAAAACGCAGCATTTTAGCAGTTCCTTGTGTGATGATTAACAAAATGAAAGAATGGAATATCTGACGGGTTAGATCTGTATTTTTCACTGAGGCTATGACCAGCTACCTCTGGTTATAGATCTATTAAAGGGCTGAGTAGAAATTAAACTACATGTGGTAAGATTTCTCTCTCCGACACATAATAGACATAAAAAATTGAGATAAGCCCGCCCCAGCACCAATTTTATCAGAGAATTAAGTAAATAACAATCGAATAAACAAAACAGAAACGACTTTTTACTATTTTAGATAAATCAATTAATTACTGCACACCAATTTCTAATTACTGGACTAACTTCAAACAATCTGACACCGCGACATCAGGTATCCTGAAACATTGTACACTTGCACAAAACCTTATTAACTACATTTAACTGGTCATCTACATACTATTGCATAAACATATCCGAAATGATACACAATAACTGACAATTAAGCATATATAAGCATGACGCAAATATAGATCAAACTGGAAGCATTGAATCTGACGTTTGCCAGGAAGTTTCGAATATTCTCTTTCTTTTAACCCATTCCCATGTTTTCGTTTTCATCTTAATGCCCTTACAATTATTGGACAAACAGGCAGCGCACCAATGTCCAAAACTTTTATAAGTTTAAACCTAAACGTATGCATAGTTTCTCCTGCTACTTTGAACTTCACTTTGTTCTGCTGATCTTCCACAAATAACAGATTGTATTATTTATTTGCTTCAAGTCAAATTCTTCACAAAGTAATCAGTCCACCCAGGCTATCCAGAAATATTTGCATAACATTTTGGTCTCTACAAGTATTTTTATGTCATCCATGAATGTCTTGTCTGGTGCTTTCACTTGGGTCATTTCTTTTGAGCAGACTACTGATCTAAGTAACATCTCGAAACTGAAGGATTAATATTGTGCACCCTGCTCCAATTCCGATGACAGTCCCTGTAAAATGGTTTGTAATGAGCTGCCTTTTGAAATTGTTATAACAGCTCATCATCAGACCTTAAAATTGCCCCAGTATGTAAAAGAAGTTCATTGATTTCATCAATAAATTGTATGGTCCACAACCATATGCTTTAGAGCGATCGAGCCATACAACATTCCAATTACTTCAATTCTTCTTTTTGTGTTGATCCCAGTTTGACATTTCATGTCCTACAAACCAAGAAAGTCAGGGATTTCCAGTCATCTGAACACTTTCCATCACATATCAATTATTTTGTAGGTGTATAGGTGATCTCTTAGCATGTACATCCACGTAAAGCTTGTCATTAAGGATTGAAACTAATTTCAATTGGCCAATTGATTGTGATTCAGATTCCTTTCAAAAGTGAACTCTTTCTGCCTTATATCAGTCATAAATCCCTTCAATTTTATACCACAAACCCTTACTATTATATAATGCTTATATAATGCAGTTTTTGCTCTTGCCCCCCTTCTTGCTGCAATCTCTCAGTTAAAAGTTTAATTCCTGACTTTCTTTGAGAATTTATTAGAAAGACATCAACGTTTCTTTTGCTTGTACCACAATAAGATGCACCTAGGACACTTTATCAAGTGCTTTTAGGCAAGTATACCCTCATATAAAACCTAGAATGGTTAATTGAGATGTGTCTTCTATCCGTTCATGACGTGGGAGCCTGGAAATCAGACGATATAGGATGAAGAGATTGTCAATTATTGTATAGTATCTTGCAACCAGTTTCTGTTTCGAAGTAAGAAATATAGACAACAACTATCACAGAAGTAAGTTGGATAAGGGCAATGTGTAGCGTATGTAATAAAATATCTGTGAAATAAAACAGACTGCTTATACTTGAAATACCTTTCAAAGTACTTTTTTAGAAATATCAGCCAAAATAACAACATTAATCTATCATCAGCAAACATAATATAAAATGTAAAACAAAGAGAAATGTCATTAACACGAATGTTTATCGCTAAACAACTACAAATATTAGTTTTCTCTTCCAAAGTAAAATATTAAATCTATTGTCTTCGAAGTTATCCCTTTTACAAACCATGCTCACCACATCGGATATTTTGTGAAATTACAATAATATCGATATGTTTTATTGGGTAAACTGGCAATATGACCATTCCGAAATATAATAATATCTGTTTCAACACACGACTTCACATAAAAAATCTTGCACAACAAATATTTAATAGAATTATTATGCATCAAACTTTTCAAATGCAAAATTTGGATTGGAAGATGTTGTCAGTCATTCAGTAAAGTTAAAATTTACAGTAATCGATAAGGTAATGATATTTTATACTCATCATCAAATGATTCTGTTTCAAGCATAGGAAAGTTTGGAGACAGTGTTGTTTGCGACTATGTGTCGGAAAAATATATTTTCAAGTTTTACATTTTACACTATAATATGATTATATCTATCAATCAAAAATATTCCATTACCGTAAGATATCTTTATTTTTAATGGTCAACGGCTGACCACTATGCTTTTGGTCAGCACGCTTTACAGATTCAATATAACAAAACTCTTTATTAAGAGCCACCAAAATATTAACTAATTTCGTTCTGAAGAAGAACTGACTTGGACAGTGACAACTCATCTAGTCCATAGGAGCCTGGAAATCTGACGATAAATGTCGGGGTTGTTGCCTGTGATTCACTTGCATCGTGCAACCTGTATCTTTCATGAAGTAAGAAAGGCAGATACCGATTATCACAGTAGCAAAGAAATGTTTTCTATTCGGGAAAAGACAATGTGTAGTGGATGTAATAATAAAATTACTACCAGTGTAACAAAACAGAGAGTTTACACTTGGAACGCATTTCATTGCAATTCTTCTAGATTATGAGAAGCATCCGTTTAAATAGCAACAATAACAATAATAACCTTGAAGTAAACATGATAAAAAGTGTGACAAAAACAGCTGTCATTAACTCTAAATTTATATTCCTAAACAAATTAGCTTAGTTCTCTCTTTCTCAAAACTATACAAAATATATTCCCGTTTCAATTTTCCATTTTACAAACCACTCTAACCTCGTTGGATATTTTGTGAACTTTCAGTAATATCGATATATTGAATAGAATTATTATACAACATTTCGAATCTAATTAGGATAGAATCTGTACTCAGTCGTTCTAAAATACAAAAGCTCGGGAGAAGGTGAAATGTATAGAAATCGGTAAATTAATATCATTTCATACTTACAATCATTCTCTGATTGGTCTACTCCAGAATACGATTTAAAACCGGAATCGGTACTGGCTCCCGATACCATACTTCCTGTTGAATGTTCTGAAATGAATATTTTCAAGATTTGCGTTGTATAGGATGATGTGCTTATCTTTGTTAATAATCTATATTTCACAATTGTGACATATTTCTATTTTCAATTGTCAGCGACTGACCACTATGCTTTTGGTCAGCACGTTTTACAGTTTCAATATAACAAAACTCTATATTAAGAGCAACCAAAATATTAACTAATTTCCTATCTATACTCTTTGTATTCAGATATCAAATATAATTCAACAATATTGTAATTATTTATTTCATCATTGTCTCTTTATAACAGAATTTTGCTTTTAGTTTTCTCTTTCCTTCCGTATTTCTCTGATTCTCAGGGTGTTTAAGGCACATGTATAAAGAGAAGATAACTCAACTACTGAAAAACACTGCTATAAAGAGATAATTACGTGAAGTAATTGCAATATTGTTAAATTATGTTGGATGTCACAATACATTGCGTTGATATATGAAGGTTGGTCTCAAAACGAAGCCGGATTGGACCAATCGCATAAACCTCTTCAACAACACCTTTTTACCTGCAATTTACAACAGGTGTGAAAGCTGGTACACGACGAAGAGGGAGGGTGTGAGTCTGATAATGGCCCAAAACACAATCGAAAAATCGAGGTTTGGGAGTGTTGCTAAATTTGCACATCAAGAGTGAGGCGATCAGAGAGAAATCCGGTGTGAGAGACATCATCACTAAAAACTTATGCCAAAATTTCAGATAGGACAGGTAGCCAGCTCCCTGAAAATATTTAGAGATGCACAGTTGTTGAGAGTTATATACACGAGCAGAGGAGGTCACTGAGAGCGAATCCAAAAGTGAGTATTTGACGAAATACGACATCCTACGTAGGTGAGAAGGTCAAGATGAAGACAGAAGTGGAGGGTGCACTGTGATCTCTGGTGTCGTCAATACACTCAGTCAGTCGATCATGGTCAAGGTGGTATTTCTGTCACATCTATGACATAGCGTTTTCACCTCTACCATAGTAAACCTCACGAACCAAACTTCTCGTTTTCTGCTCAACTCAAATGCCAAGCAAGTGGATAACCATATATCGATCTTCAAAAACTGGTTGCACCACTTATAGTTAGAAAAAAAGCACCAGCTCTCTCTGTGAAACATTGATTCTGGAAATTTTTGATTTTAACTGCCCACATCAACCTGCGTAGTTGTGACGCATCTATGACATGGCGTTTTCACATCTACAGTAGAACTCACTAATCAAACAATCTTATAATTTTCTGCTCACTTCCAGTGTCAACAAAGTTAATCATCAAATATCTATCTTCAAATTCATTTCACTTTAGACTACAAACACCTACTCTCTCTCTGTGAAACATTGCTGCTGGTAATCTTTAATTTTAACTGCCCACATCTACGTTCACCAGAATGTCATCTCATGTAGAAAATATTTGAAGACCCCTGAATGAAATAGATTTCATCCCAAGTGAGTAATGATTAATTCTACACAGGCGTAGAGGAAAGAAATATCAGATGTCCCCCAAAACTGTGAACACCTAATGTACTTCATACAAGGTCATGGTAAATTTACTATCAGTGAAATATGACAGAATCTTTATGGAAATCGATGAGGTAATATAATTTTAAACTCACCATATTGTTTTGAACTGAGTTGGGTCCTTTTGGCAAAATCTCTTCCATAATCTGAAATGAATATTTTCACGTATTACATTTTATTGTATGATTTGGTTATATTTCTTAATCTGTATTTTGGTATTCTTCGACATTTATATCTTAAATGGTCAACGGATGATCACTATATCTTTGGTGAGTAACTCATACTGTTTAACACAATATTTAGAGCCTTCAAAATATGCGCAAATTTCCTATCTATCCCCTCTGTATTCAGATATCCAGCATAATTTAACAAGATTGAAATTATTTAATTACCTCTTTAGAACAGTATTCTTCCTCTATGCCTTTCCTTTCATATCTCTCTGTATTTGAGCGAGTTTAATGTACAGATATAAGAGAGGAAAACTAAACTAATGAGAAACAGTGTTATAAAGAGATAATTACGTGAAGTAATTACAATATTGTTAAATTATGTCGGATGTCACATTACAGTGCGGTGATATATATATATCAGTAATCAAGCGATCAGAGAGAATTCTGAGCGACATCATCACCAAATGCAGATGGAAGAAGTGTTGTATTACTCTTGAATAGTGTCCTGATGTCATATGGGCCGCATATCTTTTGTATCTTTTCGGAGAGGCCTTTCACATAAGGTAGACAGACTGTGGACAGTTTATTGGTTTCATCCTCTCTTTTCTTCATAATTGGAGTGGATAGTATGTTTTTGGGTAGTTGTTGCTTAATAGATTGTTACTTAGCGTGATCATTTCTTCGTTGTGGGTTTCACGATCGCTACTTATATTCTTTACTCGATGTTTTAGGCACTGAGCAATCCCTCTCTTTACACTGTAAGGATGGTGGGAAATGAAGTTGATGTATCGTCCGGTAAAGGTCGGCTTGCGGTATACGGATGTTCTGAATCCATACTTGGTGCGTGTTATTAATACCTCCAGGTTCGAAATTTCCTCAAGACACCTGATGAAGGCTGGAGGGTATATCAGCCTAAACGTTGTGTTAACAACAAACAAGATGAGTTCTCATCTTTTAAATATCGAACTAGGCTCTCTAAAATGCCTTGTATCCTTTCTTCCTTCAATACGTGTGTCATTTCTTTGAATGCATTGGCTTGCTTTGCATCATACAGTCAGTATCTATATTTATGAATGGAAAGTGGCGATGGTAGTCTGTGCAACAGACGAAAATCTTCCACTTGGATAAAGACAATGTTTAATGGATGTAATGATAGATTTACAAGTCTTGAAGAAAGACAAGTATTCAAACTCGGAATGCATTTCCTTGTACGTGAACAAGATAATGAGTGGCACCTGCTTGAATAACAACAACAATAACCAGTCAGTAAACGTAGTAAAATGTAAAGCAAGCAAAATATTTAACTCACCTGAAAAAGAATAACATATTATATATCCCCGTTCAAAAAGAGAATATTCAATCTATTGTTTCTTCTAAATTATCCATTTTACCAACCATGTTAACTTGAGTGGATAATTTATGAAATGTCAGTAATATCGATCCCTTTAATATAATCAGTTTACAGCTAAAACATGCAATTGAAATTTATGAATAGAACACATTCTTAATAATTGTGACAAACAAAATAGCTCAGGTAAACCTATTTACCTGCTTGTTCTGAGACTTGGGAAACCCTGAAATAAATATTTCAAGGTTTTTAAAATTTATTATAAAATATTTTAAATCTAGATATTAATAATATATATTTTATTATTGTGGGACTTTCTGATCACCAATGGGCAGCCTGTGTATGAACAGCTGTGTAAGCTACATAGTAGTGAAATGTATGTAGTGAACACAGAAGACGTTTAAAGGCGTGAACAAAATGGAACCAGCACGCTCCACTGGATGGTGACTGTCAGCGTGCAGGTATAAAATGCTGACACGTTTTAAGATAAAAGTCGAGAGTTATCACATGTATGTAGTACGCAAGACAGACGACTGTGCTAGTATGGCCATGTGATATGTATGAATAAGATCAGCTGTATAAAGAGCACCGATCTGTAAATGTGGAGAGAACCTCAAGAAAAATGGAAGGAAGTGTTGAGAAATGAGCTTCAGATCTTGAACCTGAGAGTCAATCGGTAGAAAAGCGGGTATCTTTAAGAGACATATGTCCCTCAACCAATGGGGGTGGATAGTATCTCAGAATAGGACGTGTCTTGTGTAGAGACCGCCCATCCAATGCATTTTAGACAGAAAATCAGACGATAAATGATGAGGATGTATTCGATTGTATTGTTATATGCAGCTAGTATTTATCTTGAAAGAGTGAGAGACAATGGTTTCTCAGCAGAAAACCAAAGTCATTACTTTGATAAATACAATGCTTAGTAGATGGAACGATAAATTTAATGTTGTATCTAAGAAAAGACAACAGCAAAAATAAAAGTTTAAAACATTGTTAAAAGATATGAAGAGATAATATTTTTTAACAGCAACATCCGACATAATTCGTGATATAACAACTCAAATCTTCCTAATTTAACTAAAATATTGCACACAGTTCCTACAACACCATTTCCAAAACGCTTCCGTCCCATTAATTGTCGATAAACACAGAAATAGCTACACCAGTCGTCCCGCAAGCTGAAAACACTGATATACACCAGTGGAGCTTAGTACTATAGAGAGAAATCCGTGGTATTCTGGCAATGTTTAATTTGACCATTACAAAAGTCGTTAACACTAGAAGGAGTTCAGATGTACAATTACAAACTGCACGGTGGAGAGATATCATATTCTACCCTGACTGCTACCACAATCCGCCGTACACAACAAAACGAGACATTTTAGCAGTTCCTTGTGTGATGATTAACAAAATGAAAGAATGGAATATCTGACGGGTTAGATCTGTATTTTTCACTGAGGCTATGACCAGCTACCTCTGGTTATAGATCTATTAAAGGGCTGAGTAGAAATTAAACTACTTGTGGTAAGAATTCTCTCTCCGACACAAAATAGACATACAAAATTGAGATAAGCCCGCCCCAGCACCAATTTTATCAGAGAATTATGTAAATAACTATCGAATAAACAAAACATAAACGACTTTTTACTATTTTAGATAAATCAATTTCTGCACACCAATTTCTAATTGCTGGACTAACTTCAAACAATCTGACACCGCGACATCAAGTATCCTGAAACATTGTACACTTGCACAAAACCTTATTAACTACATTTTACTGGTCATCTACATACTATTGCATAAACATATCCGAAATGATACATAATAACTGACAATCAAGCATATATAAGCATGACGCAAATATAGATCAAACTGGAAGCATTGAATCTTACGTTTGCCAGCAAGTTTCGAATATTCTCTTTCTTTTAACCCATTCCCATGTTTTCGTTTTCATCTTAATGCCCTTACAATTATTGGACAAAGAGGCAGCGCAACACTATCTGAAACTTTTATAAGTTTTTCCCTGAATGTATGCATGTATGCAGTGCCTCAGCATGGCCACAGCTCATGAGCTGAAACTAGAATCAATCAATCAATCAATCATAGTTTCTCCAGCTACTTTGAACTTCACTTTGTTCTGCTGATCTTCCACAAATAACAGATTGTATTATTTATTTGCTTCAAGTCAAATTCTTGACAAAGTAATAAGTCCACCCAGGCTATCCAGAAATATTTGCATAACATTTTGGTCTCTACATAGTATTTTTATGTCATCCATGAATGTCTTGTCTTGTTCTTTCACTTGGGTCATTTCTTCTGAGCAGACTACTGATCTAGGTAACATCTCGAAACTGAAGGATTAATATTGTGCACCCTGCTCCAATTCCGATGACAGTCCCTGTAAAATGGTTTGTAATGAGCTGCCTTTTGAAATTGTTATACCAGCTCATCATCAGACCTTCACACTGCCCCAGTATGTCAAAGAAGTTCATTGATTTCATCAATAAATTGTATGGTACCCAACCATATGCTTTAGAGCGATCAAGGCATACAACATTCCAATTACTTCAATTCTTCTTTGTGTGTTGATCCCAGTTTGACATCTCATGTCCTTCAAACCAAGAAAGTCAGCGGATTCCAGTCATCTGCACACTTTCCATCACATATCAATTATTTTGTAGTTGTATAGGTGATCTCTTAGCATGTACATCCACGTAAAGCATGTCATTAAGGATTGAAACTAATTTCAATTGGCCAATTAATTGTGATTCAGATTCCTTTCATACGTGAACTCAGTCATAAATCCCTTCAATTTTATACTACAAACCCTTACTATTATATAATGCTTATATAATGCAGTTTTTGCTCTTGCCTCCTTCTTGCTGCAATCTCTCAGTTAAAAGTTTAATTCCTGACTTTCTTTGGGGTTTTATTAGAAATACATCAACGTTTCTTTTGCTTGTACCACAATAAAATGCACCTAGGACACTTTATCAAATGGTTTGTTTTAGGAAATTATACCCTCATATAAAACCTAGAATGGTTAACTGAGATTTGTCTGCTATCCGATCAAGAGGTGGGAGCATGGAAATCAGACGATAAAGGATGAAGAGATAGTCAATTATTGTATAGTATCTTGCAACCAGTATCTGTTTTGAAGTAAGAGATATAGAACAACTATCACAGAAGTAAGTTGGATAAGGGCAATGTTTAGCGGATGTAATGAAATATCTGTGAAATAAATCAGACTGCTTATACTTGAAATACATTTCAAAGTACTTTTTTAGAAATATCAGCCAAAATAACAATATTAATCTATCAGCAAACATAATATAAAATGTAAAACAAAGAGAAATGTCATTAACACGAATGTTTATCGCTAAACAACTACAAATATTAGTTTTCTCTTCCAAAGTGAAATATAAAATCTATTGTCTTCCAAGTTATCCATTTTACAAACCATGCTCACCACATCGGATATTTTGTGAAATTACAATAATATCGATATGTTTTATTGGCTAAACTGGCAAAATGACCATTCCGAAATATAATAATATCTGTTTCAACACACGACTTCACATAAAAAAATCTTGCACAACAAATATTTAATAGAATTATTATGCATCAAACTTTTCAAATGCAAAATGTGGATTGGAAGATGTTGTCAGTCATTCAGTAAAGTTAAAATTTACAGTAATCGATAAGGTAATGATATTTTATACTCATGATCAAATGATTCTGTTTCAAGCATAGGAAAGTTTGGAGACAGTATTGTTTGCGACTATGTGTCGGAAAAATATTTCAAGTTTTACATTTTACACTATAATGTGATTATATCTATTAATCAAAAATATTCCATTACCGTAAGATATCTTTATGTTCAATTGTCAACGGCTGACCACTATGCTTTTGGTCAGCACGCTTTACAGATTCATTACAACAAAACTCTATATTAAGATCCACCAAAATATTAACTAATTTCCTATCTTTACTCTCTGTATTCAGACATCAAATATAATTTAACAATATTGTAATTATTTAATTTCATTGTCTCTTTATAACAATATTTTGCTTTTAGTTTTCTCTTTCCTTCCGTATTTCTCTGATTTTCAGGGAGTTTAAGGCACAGGTATAAAGAGAGGATAACTCAACTACTGAAAAACAGTGCTATAAAGAGATAATTACGTGAAGTATTTGCAATATTTTTCAATTATGTTGGATGTCACAGTACATTGCATAGATATGTGAAAGTTGGTCTCAAAACGAAGCTGGATTCGACCAATCGCATAAATCTCTTCAACGACACCTATTTACCTGCAATTTACAACAGGTGTGAAAGCTGGTACACAATGAAGAGGGAGGAAGTGAGTCTGATAATGGCCCAAAGCACATTCGAAAAATCGAGGTTATGGAATGTTGCTAAATTTGCACATCAGGAGTGAGGCGATCATAGAGAAATCAGGTGTGAGAGACATCATCACTAAAAACTTATGCCAAAATTTCAGATGGGACAGGTAGCCAGCTCACTGAAATTATTTAGGGATGCACAGTTGTTGAGAGTTATATACGCGAGCAGAGGAGGTCACTGAGAGCGAATCCAAAAGTGAGTGTTTGATGAAATACGACATGCTACGTAGGTGAGAAGGTCAAGATGAAGACAGAAGTGGAGGATGCACTGTGTTCTCTGGTGTCGTCAATACACTCAGTCAGTCGACCATGGTCAAGGTGGTATTTCTGTCACATCTATGACATAGCGTTTTCACATCTACAGTAGAACTCACTAATCAAACATTCTTATAATTTTCTGCTCACTTCCAATGTCAACAAGGTTAATCATCAAATATCGATCTTCAAATACATTTCACACCACTTCATTTTAGACAACTAGCACCTACTCTCTGCGTGAAACATTGCTGCTGGTAATCTTTAAGTTTAACCGCTCTCACCAACGTTCGCCAGAATGTCTTCTGATACAGAAGATGTGTGAAACCTCCTTACGGAAACAGTTTTCTTTCCAGATGAGTAATAATTTATTCTACTAAGTTGTTGGCGAAATTGGTATCAGGTACCCCAAAAACAACACCGCCGTTTATCTACACATCATTGCATAAAATGCATCCGAAATGGTACATAATAGAACTGATTCTCAAAAATACATACGCAAGCCATGCTAGAAACATCATATACTATATTTACTTTGAGGTTTTCACAAATCTATTGCTTATAAACCATTATCGATTTTTACCATGATCTCAATATCTCTATTCTTACTAGACAATAGGGAAGCCTACCAGCATACGAAATACTTACAAATTTGTCATTAAAATATGTCATGGTTTCTCTTGATACGTTGTATATCACTTGTTTCTGCTGCCCTTTGACAATTAAAAAACCGTATTATTTATTTGCATTAAGTCTTAATCTCGACCAAGGATTAAATCCATTCCGGTTGTCCAAAACTATTAGCATATTCTTTTGATCTCTTTCCCTTATTTGTATGTCATCGATGATGTTTCTTCAGCCATATCTGCTGAGCAGTCTGCTGATCTGAGTAACATCTCATTAACAAAGACTGACATTTTGCATCCTACTCTAGTTTCACGCCAATCCTACTCTCTGTATAATATGTGTGTAACGAATAGCATTTGGAAATTGTTAAACCAACTCTTCGTCATATTTTTAAAATCCTCCTGTATGTAAACGAAGGCCATTGCTTTTCTCGATGGTTTATGTTGTTCACATCCCTAAGCATTAGACTGATCCAACCATACAACATTCAAATCACTTCTATTTTTCTATGTGTGTTGGTCCCACTTTTACAAGGCATGTCCCAAACACTCAGGATGTCAACGGATTCTTTTGCATTCACACTTTCAGTCTCATTAGAGTTATTTTGTCGATGTGTAGTTGATCTCTGACCATGGAAATCTTAGCAATCATAATTGCAATCGGTGCCAACTTGCGAATTAGTTTCGCTTTAGCTTAAATTGTACGCAAAATCTTTCTCTCTTCCTCCAGCCATCAATCACACCAACTTTATACCCGAAAGTTCCACCATTATGTGATGCCTACAACAAAACCTTGTACAAGACTTGAAACTTTCTAATGTACAGCCTCACCTTGCCTTATACCCAAAGATAACTACTTCTTTCCTGCTGCAATCCTCAAGCTCAAATTCTTCGTTCCTGATTTTGTTGGACATTTTCTTAGAGAGACGATAATACTTCACATGCTTTGCAACAATAAAATGCACCTAGAACCCTTTAGAAAGTGGTTGGTGTCAGGAATGGCATAGCACTACATGAAAGCAGTGATGTTTAAGTGAGATATGTTCCTCTACGAATGAAGAAGGGAAGTAGTTCTGAAGAAGAACTGACTTGGACAGCGACAACTCATCTAGTCCATAGGAGCCTGGAAATCTAACGATAAGTGTCGGGGTTGTTACCTGTGATTCACTTGCATCGTGCAACCTGTATCTTTCATGAAGTAAGAAAGGCAGATACCGATTATCTCAGTAGCAAAGAAATGTTTTCTATTCGGGAAAAGACAATGTGTAGTGGATGTAATAATGAAATTACTACCAGTGTAACATAACAGAGAGTTTACACTTGGAACGCATTTCATTGTAATTCTTCTAGATTATGAGAAGCATCCGTTTAAATAACAACAATAACAATAATAACCTACGAGTGAATGTGGTAAAAAATGTGACAAAAACGGCTGTCATTAACTCTAAATTTATGTTCCTAAACAAATTAGCTTAGTTCTATCTTTCTCAAAACTATACAAAATATATTCCCGTTTCAATTTTCCATGTTAAAAACCACTCTAACTTCGTTGGATATTTTGTGAAATTTCAATAATATCGATATATTGAATAGAATTATTATACAACAAACCTTTCGAATCTAATTAGGGATAGAATCTGTACTCAGTCGTTCTAACATACAAAAGCTCGAGATAAATTGAAATGTATAGAAATCGGTAACTTAATATTATTTCATACTTACATCCTTCCTCTGATTCATCTACTCCAGAAGATGATTGTAAACCGGAATCGGTACTGGCTCCGGGTACTATACTTGCTGTTGAATGTTCTGAAATGAATATTTTCAAGATTTGCGTTGTATAGCATGATGTGCTTATCTTTGTTAATAATCTATATTTCACTATTGTGACTTATTTCTATTGTCAATGGCTATATAAAGGGCCACCAAAATATTAACTAATTTCCTCTCTTTACTCTCTGTATTCAGATATCAAATATAATTTAACAATATTGTAATTATTTAATTTCATTGTCTCTTTATAACAATATTTTGCTTTTAGTTTTCTCTTTCCTTCCGTATTTCTCTGATTTTCAGGAAGTTTAAGGCACAGGTATAAAAAGAGGATAACTCAACTACTGAAAAACATTGCTATAAATAGATAATTACGTGAAGTAATTGCAATATTGTTAAATTATGTTGGATGTCACAATACATTGCATTGATATATGAAAGTTGGTCTCAAAACGAAGTCGGATTGAACCAATCACATAAACCTCTTCAACAACACCTATTTACCGGCAATTTACAACAGGTGTGAAAGCTGGTACACAACGAAGATGGAGGATGTGAGTCTGATAATGGCCCAAAGCACAATCGAAAAATCGAGGTTTGGGAGTGTTGCTAAATTTGCACATCAAGAGTGAGGCGATCAGAGGGAAATCAGGTGTGAGAGACATCATCACTAAAAACTTATGACAAAATTTCAGATGGGACAGGTAACCAGCTCACTGAAAATATTTAGAGATGCACAGTTGTTGAGAGTTATATACACGAGCAGAGGAGGTCACTGAGAGCGAATCCAAAAGTGAGTGTTTGACGAAATACGACATGCGACATAGGTGAGAAGGTCAAGATGAAGACAGAAGTGGAGGGTGCACTGTAAACTCTGGTGACTTCAATACACTCAGTCAGTCGATCATGGTCAAGGTGGTATTTCTGTCACATTTATGACATAACGTTTTCACCTCTACCGTAGTAAACCTCACAAACCAAACTTCTCGTTTTCTGCTCAACTCCAATGTCAAGCAAGTGGATAACCATATATCTATCTACAAAAACTGGTCACACCACTTACCGTTAGACAGAAAGTACCTGCTCTCTGTGAAATATTGCTTCTGGTAATCTTTGATTTTAACTGCCCACATCAACGTGCGTATTTGTGACGCATCTATGACATGGCGTTTTCACATCTACAGTAGAACTCACTAATCAAACAATCTTATAATTTTCTGCTCACTTCCAGTGTCAACAAGGTTAATCATCAAATATCTGTCTTCAAATTCCTTTCACTTTAGATACAAACACCTACTCGCTGTGTGAAACATTGCTGCTGGTAATCTTTAATTCTAACTGCCCACATCTACGTTCACCAGAATGTCATCTCATGTAGAAAATATTTGAAGACCCCTGAATGACATAGATTTCATCCCAAGTGAGGAATAATTAATTCTACACAGGTCTAGGAGAAAGAAATATCAGATGTCCCCCAAAACTGTTACCACCTAATTTACTTCATATAAGTTCATGGTAAATTTACTATCAGTGAAACATGACGGAATCTTTATGGAAATCGATGAGGTAATATAATTTTAAACTCATCATAATGTTTTAAACTGGGTTGGGTCCTTTTGGCGAAATCTCTTCCATAATCTGAAATGAATATTTTCACGTATTACATTTTATTGTATGATTTGGTTTTAGTTCTTAATCTATATTTTGATATTATTCGACATTTTTTTCTTAAATGGTCAACGGATGACCACTATATCTTTGGTGAGCAACTCATACTGTTTAACACATTAATTAGAGCCTTCAAAATATGCGCAGATTTCCTATCTATCCCCTCTGTATTCAGATATCCAGCATGTTTTAACAAGATTGAAATTATTTAATTACCTCTTTATAACAGTATTCTTCCTCTATGCCTTTCCTTTCATATCTCTCTGCATTTGAGTGAGTTTAAAGTACAGATATAAGAGAAGAAAACTAAACTAATGAGAAACAGTGTTATAAAGAGATAATTACGTGAAGTAATTGCAATATTGTTTAATTATGTCGGATGTCACATTACAGTTCGGTGATATATATATCTGTAATCAAGCGATCAGAGAGAATTCTGGTGTGAGCGACATCATCACCAAATGCTGAAGGAAGAAGTGTGGTTTTACTCTTGAATAGTGTCCCGATGTCATATGGGCCGCATATCTTTTGTATCTTTTCGGAGAGGCCTTTCACATAAGGTAGACAGACTGGACAGTTTATTGGTTTCATCCTCTCTTTTCTTCATAATTGGAGTGGATAGTATGTGTTTGGGTAGTTGTTGCTTAATAGATTGTTACTTAGCGTGATCATTTCTTCGTTGTGGGTTTCACGATCGCTACTTATATTCTTTACTCGATGTTTTAGGCACTGAGCAATCCCTCTCTTTACACTGTAAGGATGGTGGGAAATGAAGTTGATGTATCGTCCGGTAAAGGTCGGCTTGCGGTATACGGATGTTCTGAATCCATACTTGGTGCGTGTTATTAATACCTCCAGGTTCGAAATTTCCTCAAGACACCTGATGAAGGCTGGAGGGTATATCAGCCTAAACGTTGTGTTAACAACAAACAAGATGAGTTCTCGTCTCTTAAATATTGAACTAGGCTATCTAAAATGTTCAGTATCCTGTCTTCCTTCAATACGTGTGTCATTTCTTTGAATGCATTGGCTTGCATTGCATCATACAGTCAGTATCTATATTTATGAATGGGAAAGTGGCGATGGTAGTCTGTGCAACAGACGAAAATCTTCCACTTGGACAAAGACAATCTTTAATGGATGTAGTGATAGATTTCCTCGTCGTGAAGAAAGAAAAGTGTTCAAACTTGGAATGCATTTCCTTGTAAGTGAACCAGATAATGAGAGGCACCTGCTTGAATAGCAACAACAATAACCAGTCAGTAAACGTAGTAAAATGTAAAACAAACAAAATCTTTTACTCACGTGATAAAGTATAACATATTATATATCCCCGTTCAAAAAGAGAATATTCAATCTATTGTGTCTTCCAAATTATCCATTTTACCAAACATGTTAACTTGAGTGGTTAAATTATGAAATGTCAGTAATATCGATCCCTTTAATTTAATTAGTTTACAGTTAAAACGTGCAATTGGAATTTAGGAATAGAACATATTCTTAATAATTCCTACGAACAAAATAGCTCAGGTAAACCTATTTACCTGCTTGCTCTGAGATTTGGGAAACACTGAAATAAATATTTCAAGGTTTTTCAAATTTATAATAAAATATTTTAAATCTAGATATTAATAATATATATTTTATTATTGTGGGACTTTCTGATCACCAATGGGCAGCCTGTGTATGGACAGCTGTGTAAGCTACATAGTAGTGAAATGTATGTAGTGAACACAGAGGACGTGTAAAGGCTTGAACAAAATGGAACCAGCATGCTCCACTGGATGGTCACTGTCAGTGTGCAGGTATAAAATGCTGACACGTTTTAAGATAAAAGTCGAGAGTTATCACATGTATGTAGTACGCAAGACAGACGACTGTGCTAGTATGACCATGTGATGTGTATGAATAAGATCAGCTGTATAAAGAGCACCGATCTGTAAATGTGGAGAGAACCTCAAGAAAACTGGAAGGAAGTGTTGAGAAATGAGCTTCAGATCTTGAACCTGAGAGTCAATCGGTATGTAAAAGAAGTTTATTGATTTCATCAATAATTTGTTTGGTACACAAGACGTCCCTGAAACCTGACACCTCTGCTCCTCTTATTGACAGCGGGAAAAAAAACCTTTGACAACTTGTTTAGTTTTGGCCACCAGCTCAACTTTGGTATTGCAGTCAGAGCGAATGGTATATTTCTCAACCGTGTCCCATACAAACTAATCAATGAGATTTCAATCAGGGAAACTAGGAAGTTTACAAATGGGTCCACTAAAACTGCATAAGTACTCAGACAACCACTTCAGATGTATGGTAAGGAGCCGAATCCTACTGCCACGCATAAGGCCTTGCAACTGTGTCTAAATACAGGAAATCCCTTTCCAACCTGCAGTTCCCTTCCAATCCTCCATGTCAGCTAACCTGTTTATAATTGCCAGACTATCCTTTCGCCAATGGTCAACTGGTGACCCCTAAGGGTTTGTTTAACATTTTTATACTTTCTACAGTGTTACTATACCCTAGCTCAATGTTTAGGTCTACAACGAAATAGACTAACAAACCTTATTCTACTCTGTTTATTGAGACATACTACATAATCTAACAATTCAACAATAATCTCATATAATTATCACTTGATAACGCTCTTCCTTTCTAAGTTGAGCATTTCTTTTCTTATATCTGTGACAGTATTGATGAGATGGCATTTTCTCCCTCACATCTAGATATCGCTTTCTGGCATTCTTTTATTCATCCACTTAATTCCGTTATCAACCAAGTCCGTCAACAAAACTCGAACCGCAAACACATGATACCCCACTCCAAGTAGGATCATACACCTGCTCTCTTTCTTAAACATTCATGCTGCAGTTAACCAGAATGTCATCTGATTAAGGAAATACTTGAAGACATTTGAATGTCATACGTCTTCCTTAATGAAGCAGTTTTCTTTCCGCATGAGCGAAGATAAATTCTACACAGTAGAGCAGAAGATTAATAACAACTGTCCTAAAAAAACTATACACTTGTAACACATGTTATTATCTATATACAACTTGTCATCGACATATTATTATGATGAATATATCTGAAATGGTACATTGCAAATGATTCTCAAGTATATATAAGAAAGACGGAGACACAGATCAAACAGCAAGCCACAAATCTGTTATTTGCCCAGATATTTTGGTTTTTCTCCCGCTTCAAACTCTTCCTTGGTTTGTGCCATGATCTCAATGCGTCTACTCTTCACAGACAACAAACTAGCGTACCATCCTCTAAATCATTTTACAACTTTCTTTTTAATCCTTCACAAAGAATACCCAGCTATTTTGAAATTTACTTCCTCCTGCTAACATTAAACAAACGACAGAATGAATTCTTTGCTTCATACCCGATTCTTGACCAAGAAATTAGTTCGTCCATACCATCCAGAAATATTTACATAACTTTTTGGTCTCTTGTTAGTATTCTTAGGTAATCAATTAATGCCTTCTTCGGTGATGTCAATAGAGCCCTATCTTCTGATCAATCTGCTGATCTAAGTAACATCCCCATAATAAGCACAAACCAAATGAATGATATGCAAAGTATAGCTATTCCAGTTTCAAGACGAAGCCAGCCTCTTGTAAAACACTCTTGTAAAATGTCATTTTTAAGATTCCTATAGCAACTCCTCATCATATCTGTTATCTTCTCCCATATATAAAATAACTCTGTTGCTTCCTCAATTATTTCTGTGATACAGAATATGAAGTATTAGCCAGATCAAGTCATACAACATGCAAATCCATTTTGTTGTTTTTGTGTTAAGTCCTATAGACAATATTTTGTAGATATAGAGTTGGTCTCTCAGCAAGTACACCTAAGCAAATCTTGGTATTTATACTCAAAGATTGAAATTGTTCTAAAGTGATCGATCAGCTTTGTATTAGCGTCCATTGGTAAGTAATCTCCTTCTGCCTTGAACCAATCATCAACCGATCCACTTTTTTGCTACAACTCTCAAAGTAATAGGTAAAGATTGTGATATAATTGTGGATAAAACTTGTATACTTTGTATGATAGTCCATTTCCTCGTTGGATGCCTTTTGCTCTTGTTTTCTTCATACAACTATCTGCATGATTCTTGTTGAAATCATTGTTGATTCCTAGCTTCATTCCGTGTTTGAAACCGTCCATCACTGGGAACTACTGATCTTACTCTGGGTCAATGTAGGGCTCCTGTATATACCTGTCCAATTCATCTTCTGTAACTTATACACTACTTCACTTAGCATCTGCAAATAGAGTCTATTAACCTCATAACGTTACTGAAGGAGATTTTCTCTAATCCATTTATCATCATTCCCTCTATCAGCATGTCTGATATTTCTTTTTAAAGTAAGAATAAAGGTTTAAGATGTTGAACAGATGATCATTTTTCTAATGGTTATAGCATGATCAAATGCACTTAGGACCATTGTCCGTTCTAATTCCAGTGCCTGGAGTTAGAACGGGCATACCACCTTAGGAAAGCTGGAATGTTTAAGTGAGATGCGTTCCTCAACCAAGGAAGGTAGTCGGTAATTCTTAAGGGGAGAAAAACCGCTCAAGGGTGTATATTTTATCTTTTGTATCTTTTCCTGATCGTGTGAGATCTTTTTCTTGTGTCATATGTTTCTATATTTCCAAAAGATCCATTTATTGGATATTCCTGCATTTGAAGTAGAACAGAATTACTTTGTAGCTAAATATTCGAATGAAATATAGCAATAGAACCGCTTCTCAGTGATTCACACAAATTATTTAGTTCAGTTGGAGGTAAAATTTGTAGAAGTCAATTAGATACAGTTATTTTATACTCACCAACTGGCTCTACCACTCTCTGGGATGCTTTCCCTTTAAACTTTGGACGCACTGAAATAAACATTTCCAAGTTTTACACTTCATAGTAAAACTTATTATTCTTTATTAATAATTCTGTATTTAAGTATTGTGAGACATTCATGTAATCAATGGTCAACTGGTGAGTAATATGGCTTTGGTCAGCATTTTTATACTCTCTACCATGGGACCGTGTAATATACCCAATATATAGGTCTACAACTAAATAGACTGACCTTCCTCAATCTCCTCTCACTATTAAGACATCCTACATAATCTAACAGCATTGCACTTATCTCATTTAATAATCACTTGATAACACTGCTAATCTCTTTCTTATATTTAATCTTATCTATGACATGATTGTCCTCTCATCTCTAGACTTCACTCATCAATATTCTTCTAGCTTTCTACTTAATTCCATGACAACCAAATTGGTCCTCAAAAGTCGGACCATGACACATTGTTTCAGGTCGGATAAACATAAACCCGCTCTCTTTTTTAAAGGTCACTGTTGGCAATCTTTAATTTTAACTGCCCACATCACACTTCATCAGAATATAATCTGATTAAGGAAATGTCAATCCTCCTCCTTAATAAGCGACTTTTTTCAGGTGAGCAATGATTAGTTCTACACAGGTGGAGAGGTAAGCGATAACAGGTATCCTGGAACACTGTACATTTGTACAAAACCTACTTAACTACAAAATAACTGTTCATGTACACATTATTACAAAGGGGTTATATCCAAATTGAGAATTAACAATTTATTCTGAAGAATATATAAACAAAATCGAACTGGAAACATGAAATTTTGCATTTTTTTAGTAGTTTTGAATTATCAGTTGTTTTCTGTCCATCTTCAGCTTTGCCATGGTCTCACTACCCCAGTATGTATCAGTCAACAAGATAACGTACCACCATCTTTAACTTTTGGTTTGTCTTTAACTTTTGGCATGAGTTCTCCTGCCGTTCGTAACTTCCCTTGCTCCAGCTGACCTCTCACAAATTATAGACTGCATTACTTATTTGTTTGAAACCACATTCTTGACTAAGTACTAACTCTATCGAGTCTACTAACCAGCAATATTTGCATATCCTTTTATTCTCTTGTTAGTATTGTTATGTCAGCCATGAATATCTTTCCGTTGAGCAATTTCTTCTGGACATTCTGTTAATCTAATTAGCATAACTATAAAGATCACCAACCAACTGATATTGTGCAACCTACAGCTATTCCAGAACCCGAACCTGGCAGTCTTTTGTGAAATTTTATCCTATGAAACACATTTTGAAACTGTTATAGCATCTCCTCATCAGATCCTTAATCTCCTCCCATTTATTAAAGAATTTCCTTGTTGCCATCAACAATGTGTGTGGTACAGAACCATAAGCATTAGCCAGATCAAGCCATACTACATCCGAATCTCTTTTATTCTTCTTTGCCTTTTATATGGCATCCCAGATTTAAAATGCATGTTCTACACACACAGACATTCTCCGAATTCTAGTCTTCTGGATATTTTCTGTCATATAACCATTATTTTGCTGACATGTAGCTGATTTCATAGCAAGTACAGCCTTGTAAATCTTGCCAGTCAAGATTGAAATTGGCTTCAATTGGCCACTTAGTTCTGCATTAACTTACTTTGATGAATGAAATCCTTTTGTCTTGCACCATTCATCAATCAGTTCACCTTTATCCCACAACTCCCTAAATAGTAATTAATGCTTATAACACCTGGGCACAACATTTTTACACGTTCTATGGTACACAATCATCTCCCGTTGCAATCTCCGGTCTTGCCTTCTTCACTAAGCTTTATACTTGTTTCTTGCTGAAATCGCAAAGCTGAAATATTTGATTACTGGTTTCATTGGACATTTCAAACCAAACATGAGCAGGAATGTTAGTACCGTAAGAAGGGTTCTTAAGGAGCTGCAACTTAAAGTGTTCACTATCCTTTCTTCTTTCAACCCGTCCGATGTCTCTTTGAATGTATTTGATTGTATTGTATCATACAGCCTCTATGAAGTTTGAAGAAAGGGAAAGAGACAACGGTTTTCTGAGCAGCAAACCAACGTCTTCCACTTGAATAAAGACAATGTTTACTGGATGCAATGATAGATTTATTATCAGTGACAAACGACAGAGTGTTCATATTTGGAACGCATTTCATTGTAAGTCTGACAGATTATGAGAGACATCAGCTAAAATAACAACAATAACTTGTCAGTAAACATTTAAAAAATATAAAACAAACAAAACCTTTGTCATTACCTCACCTGTTAAACCACAACATATATTATTTGGTTGTTCCAAAAGAGAACCTGAAATCTATTTTGCTTCTAATTTATCCATTTCACCAACCGTGCTAACATGATTGGATACTTTATTAAATGTCAATAATATCGATATGTTTAATATGATTAGTTTAATGCTAAAACTTCCCATTGAAAGGTAAGAATGGAAGCTGATCTTTATCATTCTGATATCAAAATAGTTCAGCAGAGAATAAACCTTACAGAAATCAATCAAGTGCTGTTATTTTATACTCACCTACAGGTTCAGCCAATGTCTGTGTTTCCTTGACTTCAAATGTTCGATTCACTGAAATAAATATTTCAAGTTTCAAACATTTTAGAAAACTTTCTCCATCTTTATTAATAATCTATATTTTATATCAGGGATTCCTTTCATAGATGATCAACTGTTGAAAACAATAATTTTGGTTAGAATTTTTTTAGTTTGAACAGGATTACCATGTAATAGTTCAATATTTACACTGCCTTCCGAAATTTCCTTTATCTTTTGAGACATTCGACGTCATCTAACAACTGTGTCATTATTTCATTTAATTATCACTTGATAACACCAATCTTTTATTAGGTTTGTCTTTCCTTTCTTATATCTGCACTAAACATATGACGTGAAATTGTGCCCTCACTTCTGCCCTTCTCTAACCAACATTATTCTCATCTTTGCTTAATTCCAATGGCAACCAGTTTGGTTATCCATGATCTAACCAGTAACACATTACACACACCACTTTAAGTTGTATAAACACTCACACCTGATCTCCTTCTTAAACATTACTGCATGTAATGATTAGTTTTCAACTTTCTGCATCACTGTGCACCAGAATTTCAGCTGATGCATGAAATGCCTAAAAACACCTTAATAGAGCAGTGTTTATAAAGGTGAGTGAAGATTACTTCTACACAGGTGGAACAGAAAATGATAGCAGGTGTCCTCAAAGAGGATACACTTGCACAAACTTCACTCTACTACAGGTAACTCTTCGTCCTTACATCATAGCAGTGAAAAGATCTGAAATGGTAGAATGGAAGTGATTCTGAAAACTCTAGGATATCTCTGACAACCCGCTTCTATATATCAACCAAACTTTCATCTCTCCTTTCATCTCTCCTTAATCAATGCGGTGCCTCTGAATGGGCTGAAAATTCAGTTCAATCAAATCTGAGGGGACGAAATAGACACCTTCTGTAGAAATATTTACCTGACAGAAAACCGTCTTCCTGATGTTGTAGTTAACAACATTACAAGGAATACGAAAGCCTTCTCACACCCCATTCCACCGTCACTGTTTTAAGACATTTGTCACTAATGATCATTGACGTCAACTAATTGAAAATATTTCTAAAATGTTTTATAAAATACATCTAATTAATGTCAAATACGTATACAGAAATGTTCCACAACTTAGTGTTTCCTAGGAAATGAAGCAAAAATACAATACCATCAAAACTTACTGAAACATAGGAACCATAATCACGGTTCGTATGGATGTGGTCATGTAACCAAGGAAAATTGTAAAACTACAGAGAGTAATAAGGTGTAGAAGGTTACTCGAAGATGCTAAGTTCTGTTGAGGTTCTACAATTTGAGAAATGATCTACCAATGAAAAGAAGATTCACAATATACAATATGATATTTAGAGGCCTCTGATATTCGTTCCGGGTGTAAAAATCGTGTTTTTGACAATTTTCAACTCGCCACTTGACCATGTGTCCTATTCAACAATGGATCGAAACTTATTCTCCAAGATTGTATACATCTACACTTTATTCGTTCAAAATCTCAAAGTCTCTTCTTAACTTCTTCATAGTTAATTTTATTTTTCCAATATGTGCTTTTTAACAAAATTGCACAGTTTTCTGACAAAACTTTTATCACACAAAGTTAATAAAAGTGACAGGACCAGCAAGTTCAGGGAGGGAGTACATTGATTACATCGACCCCAGTGCACAACTGGTATTTTCCTATTGACCCTGAAGGAGTGAAAGGGCGAAGTCAACCTCGGCAGAATTTGAAATTAGAACCTAAAGACGGACGAAATGCAGTTAAGTGCATTAACGATTCTGCCAGGAGTCACCTCATCTATTATTTAATAATATTAAAGCGGCGAACTAGCAGAATCGGTGGCGCGCCGAACAAAATGCCTAGTGGCGTTTCGTCCGTCTACACGTTCTGAGTTTAAAATTCCATTGAGGTTGTCTTTGCCTTTCATCCTTTCAGGCTTAATAAAATAAGTACCAGTTGTGTACTGGGGTCGATATACTCGACTCATTTCCTCCCCTGAAAATTATCACACAAGATCAATAAAAGGGCAGATATAAACCTATTTGGTAAAAAGGATCTTATTTTACATATAAAAATTTATATTTTAAATCATATTATTTTCATATTGAAATGCTTATGGTATTAAAGTAAAACTCCTAATAACAATTTGAGATGTTATTGATTTACAATTCATTGATTAGATATTAACAGACAATTATCTAATTAGATCATTATTATACGTTTTGTATTTTTGATTGTAAAAATAACTAGATATAAACGATGACAATCTCTTCTGGATGAGAGCAGATCCTCGGGGGCCAGCTTATAAAACCTGGCTCTCCGTCCCAGGTGCTCAAACCAATCAGATAATGTTCTGTTAGGGCACCCGACAAGCATTGCAACAGATCGAGGAACGCCATGACCGAAGTCATGCGTTGATTGGTGCATGAAATTAATAAATCTTGGTTTTCATCTGAGAGTTCAATGATACAACCAATGTACCAATCATTTTCATTCGTGTATCCAACATATTCGCAGGACTTTAACTTTGAAATATCTTGCTCAGATGCTGGCCTCTCCTCACCTAAAAGAGTGAAATTGTCATCAGCTGATATCTTTTTCGTTAGAAGATCAGATCTTGAAGAAGGAACGAAGCGGTGATGGGATCGTGTGCCAATTAATTTCACTGAGCTGCTGAATCGTGAAAGCAAGTCGAAGCTGTTTTCATGTCGGATGACATCGGCTGCCGACATGTCAAAGAACATTATCTCTGGAATGCTTGCACATGCTCAGCCATACATCTTGCAACCTGTGAGAAAATGTCTTTCCTGGTTGCTTGTAGACTTGCTTTTTCAGCAACACATTTCATCATACCACTGATTCCCTCATATGAACTTTTTCCACATGACATGGCAAAGAAATACGACTCCGCTTCAAGTCCTTGATCATTCTGATGATGACAGAGATTTGTTTGGTGTCTCTAGTTCTTGTATTGGTCGGCTGCACCGTCACTGAAGTACAGGAGATGGTTTATGAATGGAAGTTCTGTCTTTATATGCGATATCACCCTCGTAATAAAAGCATGCACTGTGGTATTGTCACGTTTCAAACAATCAGATATGACACAGATTGAAGTGCATTGTGGGTTTGAACCAGTCTTATAACAGATCACGAATGGATGAATATATTGGCCTGGGAGTTGTTCCGATGAAACCCTTGCTCCGAATCCTTCACTACAAAACTATAATTTTCTGCCAAGTCTGACAATACTGTTGCTTGATTTGATCTCAGATCATCTTTCTGATGAATAAGGAGACTAGTTTGAGCCTTTGCTATGAAATGGGGTTGATGCAGAGTATCAAACACACTTTCAGCGGTTTGAAGGAAATCATTCACTGGGGAAGTTAGGCACATCAGGGCTGCCCAGTCCACATAAATCCTCGTTACTAAATCCTCTGAGTCAAAATCACGTGATTAAAATATGTCCAACACTTCAGTCCACACAGCTGGCGAAAATAAGTAATTTTACAGCGGACTAAATCAAAATCAAAATCGATCAACATCAATGGAAATTGTAGCTTTGATACCAGTGCCGGTGGTACGTAAAAGAACCATCCGAACGTGGCCGTTGCCAGCGCCGCCCCGACTAGCCTCCGCGCCGCTGGCACGTAAAAAGCACCATCCAATCGTGACCGTTGCCAGCCTCGTCTGGCACCTGTACTGGTGGCACGTAAAAAGCACCCACTACATTCACGGAGTGGTTGGCGTTAGGAAGGGCATCCAGCCGTAGAAACACTGCCAGATCAGACTTGGCCTGGTGCAGCCTTCTGGCTTCCCAGTCCCCAGCTGAACCGTCCAACCCATGCTAGCATGGAAAGCAGACGTTAAATGATGATGACTAGCGTCCTATTCATGGAAGAATATATAAGCCGGGGGAACCGGGAAACCAACCCTCTGCTTCTTATGGAGTAATGTGGTCTAACATAATTAGGTACAGTTATTTTCTACTCACCAGGTGGTTCTGTCAACATCTGGACTTCCGGCTTTGACGACTTTGGACCCTCTGAAATAAACAATTTCAGGTTTTAAACACTGTAGAAAAAATTTTTATCATTATAAATAATCGATATTTTATTATTGATAGACAATCCTATCATCATTAGTTAACTGGTGACCATCATGCTTTTGGAGAGCATTTGTATAATTTCTGCAGTATTACAATGTAATGATTCAAAATTTAGGTCCACAACAGCATAAACTACACTTAACAACCCTTCTCTGTCTCTTAAGGCATCCAACAATTCTAACAATTCTGAAATTATCTCATTTAATTATCCCCTAATAACAACAGATTTTCTCTTAGTTTCGTTTTGGTTTTCTTGTGTTTGTTCCAGATCTATGACAAACATCGTCATTTCACCTCTAGACATCTCTAATCAACATTCGTTTCATCTTCTGCTTAATTCAATTGTCAACCAAGTTGCGTATCGAAGATCCAACCCCAAACACGAAACACCACTTCAGGATATATATATATATATATATATATATATATATATAAAATCGTAAAAGGTGAAAAAACTACAGAAGGCTTAAATGTTAAAAAATATATATATTTGCGTCAATATGTCTGAAGAATATTTAAAAAATTTTTTAAAAATTTGTTTCTCTTATAATGACATAATTACGAGGAAAGACCGGTTTCGCATTTAGCTTTTCAAATTTCTGGCGACGTTATGTTTATGATGCATAGAGTTGTTCAGGAGAGTTCTAAATAGGGGGAGGTAGTGAGTGATTTCTTCCGGTCTAAGGGAGATAATCGCTTAAAAAATTTTTCTTTCTTTCCCTTGGTGTGAATTTCTCAGTATGTTCGGATGGTTGAGTTTTGGCTCAACCATCAACACACCCTCCCCGAAAATACTACCTTACATATCTACATACAACCCCAGAAACAAAGAAGCCTTCACCATCATCACCCAGAATTTACCAATACTTCATAAAGACCCCAAATTAAAGGAAATTCTAAACATTCACCAAATCATTAAAAGCTACAAACAACCTAAATCACTTAAAAAGATTCTCACAAAGGCAAAATTGTCTTCTGAAATTACGGATGCAAAAGTAAAAAAATGTGGCAGATCGAACTGTGCAACATGTACAAACCTGCTAGAAGGATCAGAATTCCTCTTTAAAGAGGGACAGAAATTCAAGATCAAATCTAACTTTACTTGTGCCTCTGAAAACATAATTTATGTCATAAAATGCTCGGGCTGCCATCAAGACTACGTGGGGTCCACGGGACTATCACTCAGACGTAGATGCACACTGCATCGACAACAGATTGCATTCCCAGAGTACTGAATGATACCTTTTAGTGAGCACATTGAGAAATGCGCAAAGCAACGACTGCCACAATTTTTAATCTTTCCATTTTACCAATGTGCTATCGGATCATCAACACAAATTAGATTAAACAAAGAAACATTCTTCATTGAAAAGTACAAGCCCAAACTCAACCATCCGAACATACTGAGAAATTCACACCAAGGGAAAGAAAGAAAAAATTTTAAGCGATTATCTCCCTTACACCGGAAGAAATCAGTCACTACCTCCCCCTATTTAGAACTCTCCTGAACAACTCTATGCATCATAAACATAACGTCGCAAGAAATTTGAAAAGCTAAATGCGAAACCGTTCTTTCTTCGTAATTATGTCATTATAAGAGAAAAAATTTTTTTTTTTATTTTTTAAATATTCTTCAGACATATTGACGCAAATATATATTTTTTAACATTTAAGCCTTCTGTAGTTTTTTCACCTTTTACGATTTTATATATATTCACCCACGTGCTTTCACAAACCAACTTTCTTATCTATATATATATATATATATATATATATATATATATATATATATATATATACCTGCTCTCTTTGTTATTGGTTACTACTAGTAATCTTTAATCTTAATTACCCACATCACAGTTCTCCAGAAAGTAATCAGATGTGGGGAAATATCTGAAGATATTTCAATGTCATTCATCCTCCTGAATAAAGCAGGTCGAACAGAAAGTGACATCAGGTCTAACATGAAGTGATATCTCGTGTCCTAAATTAGCACACTACATTCACACAAAACCTCATTAACGACATAAAACTTATCGTCCACACATTATTGCTGTGAAAATATTTGAAACGGTTCAGAAGAACTGATACACGGGAATACTAATCTATACATCAATCAAAGTTTCCCACCCTTTTGATGTCCCCTCTCTTATGTTGTTCCCTAAACCCTCAGTTGAGATTTTCTTATTGAGTCTCCTATTTTATAAAGGCTCACTCTGATATTCATATAAATGCAGTTGTTTTTAATTATCAGCTTCCGAAGATATTGATAAATCATTAATCACTCTAATCACACACAAGATGTCGGTATTTACTGATAGAACCTTGGTGATTTATTGGTATTTAGTCAACATTTATAATTCAGTATTCTTTATTATTCTTACGTTGCAGAAAGCAACCATCTTGAAGTGTGACAAGTCTTCTAATTGGACAAGAACAATGTTTTGTGGGAGTAGTGAGAGACATAATATGACAGAGAAAAGACACATGGAACATCTTTTATTAAAAGTGTGCTTGATTAACGCAAAACTGGATCTACACAACAATATGAAATACAATATTCCACACCATAAAGCCCACGAGACAAACAGACAGATCATACTGTATTCTTACCCAAACTATTTTTTCTCGTTATCTTCTGTCCACACTTGAGGCATCGTTTAGGTATCTTTTGGGGACAGCATTTCTTACACAGCGAAAGATGTTTACATGGAAAGAACGTCTCTGTGGCCACTTCGTCTTCACAAAACACACATCTGAGGAACAAAAACATGAACACATCCCATTAATAACATTCACTTATAACAAATATTACATTGTGTGCGTATTTACAGTAGAGAATATTATGCGGCACCACAATTAAACAATTACATATGGGCGAATTTGTGTGAACATCTTCCAAACTACAACAAAAACAAACACTTTTTCCACATCCTCAGAAATGCATTCATGATAACAGTCTCCAATCTTTTCATACATGTGGCTTCAATTACTGAAGGATTGACTGGGATGCCTTTCACTGTCCCCTAAAAACAACTTCTTACGTTTTGTGTTGGATTCAAACTAGTCCCATGTAGTCATCTCTCCCACAAGAGATAACAAAACTTTGGATCTGCTATTGACCATCGCTTCTAAAATTATCAGCCACCCTACCAAGATACATTTAACTCGCTCTAATCATTCTCTAACCTTATCAATATATTTGTAATGGAAAGAAAGAAAAAAACTTCCAAACTGCTTGCTTTTACTGGAACAATGCTGACCAGAACTCCTATTGTACTGAGTCGCAGTGTTCTGACTGACCTCACGTTTATGATTCTGGAGAGATCTCACAGCAAATATTTAATCCGATGTGAGTCATATGCAAAGCATCGGAGTGCCACATAAATGTGTTCAAGGGCTCAAAAGCGGAATATGACAGACCGTAGCAGCAGTCCACTTTGTGAGGAAAGATCAACAAACTGTTGAATGTGAAAACAGATTACATAGACGAGAGAATTTTAAAAAATACAACAGAGCATCCAACCACAGGAAAAAGGTGATTAAAATGGCTGCACTTGATTCGGACCAACACAGAGGAAAAAACCTGGATAGATTCTGGAAGTTCGTATATTGAAAACCGGAGACTTCAATCTCTTGAAAGTCAATCCCCAAGTCAGATTGTGAAGAGCCAACTGTTTAATGCAATGCTGGTATTTTTACCGTTGAAAATCTAAATGTATGATCTTCACTGCTATGGAGACTAAATTCCATCACGTCTTTTGAATTTACTCCTGCAACAACTCTTAAAGCATTTGTGCAATTATTATATTTCCTCTTGTTTTGATGGTATTATTTATCCCAAATTGGCATCCTCTTTCTACTACACCAGGTTTTTTAGCCTATTCCAATTCAGCTTTACTAACTGTTACTCTGGATCAGAAGAACATTGCTACTTTGATCCCCCTGTTTAAAAGGGGTGACCATTCATCACATGCTAATTACCATCCAGTCAGTCTCACCATCAACTGCTAATTACCATCCAGTCAGTCCTTAGTCAGAAAGCGCAATCACCACAGGAGCAAAGACAGCCGAGGAGAGACGCATTCAGTCAGCAGAACAGAAACGCCAGATGCGGAAAGCCAGAGCCACCTGCACCAATAGCACAGACCCTACTCACTTCTGCTCCACTTGTGGGAGGGGCTTTCTTGCCCGGATTGGCCTCACCAGCCACCTCCGGTCTCATAGCAGCAATTCCACCAAATGATGTCAATGGTCACCTTCGAACCCGAAGGACGAACATTATTATTATTATTAGTCAGAAAGAAATTCCTGGAACATTTGAAACTCTCAAAACTTGATTCATCTCTCATAATTTGTACTTACCTCTAAATTTAGTTACTTTGGCCAACACATGGAACCTCTTGAAGACATAATCTAAATCAAAAATAGGGTCTCATGGGCAGATGTTATCTATCCCTACTTCAAACTTTTAATTCTATACCACACAAAAGAAATACGGTGAAGCTGTCTGCAATGGGCATGAGTTCTAATTTTATAACTGTGTCAGTTCCTTCATTCTCAGGTGAGAGGAAGTTGTTACAGAACTAAGATAACATTCTACACCCTATACAATTACCTCTGAAGATCTGCATGGAACTATTCTTGGTATCCTGTTACTTATACATATAAAACTACATTGAAAAACCCACTGAATCTGCTACACCTGACGCAATTTCATTGGTGTATTTAAAGGAATCATTGATCGACTAGTTTTTGACAAATAGTTCGCTTCAAATATGTTCCTTCAAAACATGAAGCATGAAATAAACTGATATCTCTTGTTAGCTATCAGGACACTGCATTCTTCAAAACTTCCATATTTCCTGAAATTTCCTAACACTCTTCCTGATGTACCTATGTCTACTTTCTTTGATATAACTCTTTAACTGTTTCCCTCCTTTCGGGTTGTTTTATTATATGTATCGTGCATCTACTTCTAGCTTCCATTGCTGCCTTTCTTTGACTAATTGCAGTTTTCTGTCATCTATTCTGCCCCTATCCAGTAATTTCAGCTGTGCCCTATAGACATTATATTATTATTAAAACATTCACATAAACGATCATTTGTAAAAGTAGAGGAATTCTTCTGAGGCTTGTCAATTGAAGAAAACAGAACTATATTTATACAGACCAAAAATCAATATCTATGAACAATAGGCGCAGGAGTAGATGTGTGGTAAGTAGCTTGCTTACCAACCACATGGTTCTGGGTTCAGTCCCACTGCATGGCACTTTGGGCAAGTGATTTCTACTATAGCTTTGGACTGACCAATGCTTTTTGAGTGGATTTTGGTAGAGGGAAACTGAAAGAAGCCCGTCGCATATATATGTATATATGTGTGTGTATGTTTGTGTGTATATTTGTCTGTCTGTGTTTGTCCCTCCACCATCGCTTCACAACCAATGTTGGTGTGTTTACGTTCCCGTAATCTAGCGTTTCGGCAGATAAGTACTAGGATTACAAAGAATAAGTTCTGGGGTCGATTTTTTCGACTAAAGGCAGGGCTCCAGCATGGCCGCAGTCAAATGACTGAAACAAGTAAAAGAGTAATATTTGAATTTCAACAGACAAAGAAAGTTTTGTATATTCACTGAGGAGGAAATGTGTCTGCTTCTTAAGTAGCAAATACAGAGAGATGTATGGCAAAGAAATTGCCAAATCTTATAAAATACGGGAGTGAAAGGCGACGTAATGGTATATGTGTTACTTGAATTATTTACGTTTCCTGGCAGATTTTTTTTCTATGAAGATATGTGGCAATATTCCATCAGTATTTGCAGAAATATAATATATACACTGTTGGTGTGTGTTTGTATGTTATTTTTCTACGAAATCATTCTTAATATTGACTGATTCGGACTTAGAAGAGTGAGAAAAAGATGTTGGTAGATAGATAAACTCCACTTAATTCTAAGTAACAGTTTCAAAATGGAATTCATTCACTTCATTATTTAGATCTATATTTTCCTATTGATCACAAATCTATAAAATAGGGAACGAGGCGAGGAAGGTGGTGATGGACAGTGAAGTATAACAGGCAACACTACGAATCATGTGAATATAATCAAAATCATTTTCTTTCTTTGATCTCCTGACAACTGCATATTGTTTATTGTGTGACCTTTGACAAAAACACTAGCGACAGTATAATGTATATCGTAGAATTGAAACGAAATAAACATATAAACATAATTATATACAAAATAGAAAATGTACTGGTTTATCTGTTCTATAGCCAGGAAATACTTACTGTGGTGGTGAAAATGCTTCTAATTTTTTTCTCAAATTTGGGTCCTTAATGAGGTCCAATGGTGTGTTATTTTTGTTGTTTTTATGGTGAAAGTCAGCTCCCTGGCTGGCGAGATATCTCGCAACCACTATACCAGAGAGCCTTTCTTCTATTTTCAGGTTAAGGGAAGTGCAGCACTACAAATGATGAAATATAAAATGATGACAATATTACACAAATATTCAAAGCAAATGCCCCTAATTACACAAAAGTTCATCTAAATTTACTCATAGCTTGTTTATCCACTAATTAAAGCAATTATAAAGTATTGAGTTCCTACATATTCTTTAATTGAGTCCATTTCCCATTTTCACGTTTTTACTTTATTTTCAACACTGAGACACCCTCTAAATATATTGTCATTACATTGAGCACCTCACCTAAAGGCCTTAAGCCAATACCACCCCTACTATATAAGGTGGTGACCAGACGGCGCAAAACATGATAGTGTGGTGTAGCAGGTTGAACATTGCCTTGCTTATGAATTCTGCCAAATGCGAGCTTTCTTTTCAGGTACATGACGCCACTGCTCCCCGTCCTTGGGCCTCTAGGGCCCATACCTTCCACACCCTCAGGGTTGGCTCCCTCAACGTTGGCACACTGAAAGGTAGGTCTGGCGAGAAAGTCGAGATGCTTGAACGGAGATGTGTTGATGTATGTTGCATGCAAGAAATAAGGTGGAGAGGAGGATCTGCTAGGTTCCTCACAGGCAAGGAACACAGGTACAAGATTTTCTGGGCAGGGAACACTGACGGGGTTGGGGGCGTGGGTATACTTATCGCTGAGAAATGGGTAGATAAAGTAATTGAGGTAATCAGAATAAGTGACAGAATACTTAAGATTAGAATAGTGCTTCATCATAGATTAGCAACCATTATATCGGCCTATGCCCCTCAGCCAGGGCTACCCGATGGACAGAAAGACAGTTTCTATGACACCCTACTGCAGACCACCTCATTGACGAACGACAGGGACCTTCTCATTGTGGCTGGTGACTTCAATGGGCATGTTGGACGACATGCTGGGGGCTTCCATGGCATACATGGAGGCTTCGGTTATGGTTCCCGCAACGAGGAGGGAACCAGGCTGCTGGAGTTCTGCGATGCGAATAGTCTTATGGTTTGCAACACTAATTTCAGGAAACCGACAAGCCACCTGGTCACCTACCGATCGGACCGGCATACTAGCTAAATCGACTACATCCTTGTCAGAAAAAGGGAAAGATGGCTGCTTATAAATGCCAAAACCTTCCCAGGCGAAGAATGTACCCCCACAACATAGACTGGTAGTTAGTGACTTTAGGAACAGGACTAAGAGGACGACTAGAAGACGACCAACATGGAGAAGAAGGGTCTGGAAGTTTAAAGACCCTGCGAATGGACAGAGATTTAGAGACATGTTACTTGAAGCCTTTGACGAAATTGAAGGGGGTATAGCTACACATGGGGTAGAAGACAACTGGACGCTTCTGAGGGACAACCTGCTGAAAGCCACTGACCAGATCTGTGGCTGGTGCAAAGTCCCCTCAAGACCCAAAATAACATGGTGGTGGAACAATATTGTTGACAGGGCTATTAGACAAAAGAAACAGGTTTGGAAGGACTGGAAGAACGGTGGTAGAAGGGAAGTGTATCAGACTGCCAGAAGGGAAGCTAGGACACAGGTCTATCTAGCCAGAGGGGAAGCAGATAAGAAAAAAATTGCCAATGTCCTGCGCCGTGAGGACGAAAGACTTGAGGTATTTCGTATTGCAAGACAGTGTGTGAGAGAGAATCGTGACGTGGTAGGAGAGAAATGTGTTCGCAAGGATGACGGTTCACTTGCGCTAAATGAGGATGCAAAGAGAGAGGCTTGGAGACGCCACTATGAAAGGTTGCTGAATGAGGAAAATGAATGGGATAAAGAGAGTCTGCCGAATGTCGACCCAACAGAGGGACCAGCAATCCGAGTTAACAGTTCCTTAGTAGTTAAGGCAATTACAAGCATGTAAACAGGGAAAGCCCCAGGCCCATCAGGAATTACTGCAGAGATGCTCAAAATATCTGGTAGTGTCGGCTATAGCCTAGTCGCCCGTATAGTTAACCAGGTGATACACGAAGGAGTCATAACCAATGACTGGTGTAGCAGCATAATAGTCAACTGCTACAAAGGTAAAGGTGACGCCCTAGATACAAATAACTACAGGGGTATCAAGCTGCTGGATCAGGTAATGAAGGTTACGGAGAGGGTTATAGCCCAATTAATTAGAGAGAGAGTTAGCTTAGATGAGATGCAGTTTGGGTTCGTGCCAGGGAAAAGTACTACTGATGCTATATTCCTGGTAAGACAGCTGCAGGAGAAATACCTAGCCAAAGATAAGCCCCTGTACCTGGCTTTTGTTGACATGGAGAAAGCCTTTTACAGGGTCCCCCGAACCCTTATCTGGTGGTCAATGAGGAAACTAGGGATAGATGAATGGTTAGTGAGAGCTGTGCGAGCCATGTACAGAAACGCTGCTAGTAAGGTGAGGGTTGGCAACGAGTACAGTGAAGAATTCCGGGTAGAGGTTGGGGTCCACCAAGGTTCAGTCCTCAGTCCCCTCCTATTTATCATAGTCTTCCAGGCAATAACGGAGGAATTCAAGACAGGATGACCCTGGGAGCTCCTATATGCTGACGACCTTGCTCTAATTGCTGAGTCACTATCAGAACTGGAGGAGAAGTTCCAGGTGTGGAAGTAGGGTCTAGAATCGAGGGGCCTTAGAGTCAACCTAGCTAAAACCAAAGTACTAATAAGTAGGAAGGTAGACAATCCACAAATGTCTTCAGGAAGATGGCCCTGCTCGATCTGTAGAAAAGGTGTAGGTAGAAACTCTATAAGATGTGCCCAGTGTAAGCTATGGACACATAAGAGGTGCAGCAATGTCAAAGGTAGGTTAACTGGGAAGATAGTTTTTGTATGTGGCAGATGCTCAGGGGCATTAACCTCTGAATATTTGCAGAAAACAACTTCCGTCACTTTCCATGGGGAAAAACGAGAAGTAGTTGATAGCTTCCGTTATCTTGGTGACCAAGTCAGTAGTGGGGGTGGGTGTACTGAAAGTGTAACGGCTAGGGTAAGAATAGCCTGGGCAAAGTTTAGGGAGCTCTTACCTCTGCTGGTGACTAAAGGCCTCTCGCTCAGAGTAAAAGGCACTCTGTATGATGTATGTGTACGAACAGCCATGCTACATGGCAGTCAAACATGGGCCGTGATTGCTGAGGACATGCGTAAGCTCGCGAGAAATGAAGCCAGTATGCTCCGATAGATGTGTAATGTCAGTGTGCATGCTCGGCAGAGCGTTAGTACCCTGAGAGAAATGTTGGACCTAAGGAGCATCAGTTGTGGTGTGCAAGATAGACGATTGCGCTGGTATGGTCATGTGGCGAGAATGGATGAAGATAGGTGTGTGAAAAAGTGCCAATCCCTAACAGTGGAGGGAACCCGTGGAAGAGGTAGACCCAGGAAAACTTGGGACGAGGTGGTGAAGCACGACCTTCGAACTTTAGGTCTCACTGAGGAAATGACCTGCGACCGAGAACTTTGGAAATATGCTGTGCGTGAAAAGACCAGGCAGGACAAGTGAGTCCAGCCCACTTATGCATGCCTTTCCTCCCTTGGACACACAAAGACCTGTTGAGGCAAGCGAAGTCGATATCGAACCTCATCCGACGACAGGCACCTATGCCTACCCCACTTTGCTTGCGAAGACCTGTTGGGGCAAGTGAAATCGAAATCGGAATCGAAATTGAACCAATCCTATGACTGGCACCTGGTAGATGCCAGGACCCCTGGACTGGAAATACGTAAAAAGCACTATCCGAATCGTGGCCGATGCCAGCGCCGCCTCGACTGGCTTCCGTGCAGGTGGCACGTAAAATGCACCAATCCGACCGTGGCCGATGCCAGCCTTGCCTGGCTCCAGTGCAGGTGGCACGTAAAAAGCACCCATTACACACACGAAGTGGTTGGCATTAGGAAGGGCGTCCAGCTATAGAAACATTGCCAAATAAGACCGGAGCCTGGGGCAGCCTTCTGGCTTCCCAGATCCACGGTCGAACCGTCCAACCCATGCTAGCATGGAGAACGGACGTTAAACGAGGATGATGATGATGATGATTAAGCAGGACAAACCGTATTGATTAACATCAAGCTTGCTGTTAATTAGTGAGTAAATATTTACTTGTCAATCCCAAATATCACAATATATTCAATAGAAAAATCAAATATAGGAAGAACAAACCAACAAGAACCTATCTATATAATTGGCTTGATAAAGGCGACCATGTGGCCATAAGAAAGAGTATTGTATATATAAATATAACACAGCATGAGAAGAAAGAATATAAGTTATATCAGAAACAAAAACACCTATAACATAACAAAGTCAATACCACACAAACATAACCAAACATATCAATAATGTTTCCATAATTAAGCAAGAAGCATCTTTGAATGATGACGGTAAAGTAGAGGAAGCAGGAATTAGTGTCAAGTCAGAAGCGTAATGGAGGAGTATTTTTAATCACGGACAAGTGAAATTTGGAAGAGGTGACTTGCAAGTCTACCAGATAAATGGAAGAGCATTGTAGAAAATGAAGGAGAATATGTTTTAGATTAACAGAAAACAGTACTTTGTTTATCTTAATTTTGAAAAATATAAGGATTATAAAAAACTGCTTTGTTTATGAGATGACAGCAAATAGTCCAGTAGTATTGAAGTCCATACTGTTGATGACATCAAATAGCCGAATACAGTAAACGGGCTTTAAACAGCATTTTACCAGATATATACTCAAACTCAAAATCATTACTTGTGTGTGTTTGTCTGTGTGAGTGTGTGTGTGTGTGTGTGTGCATAGGTACAGAACTTAAATACAGGAAATCTCACTAAGGACCATGCTTTATTGTATTCATTCTCTAGGGTCCTAATATTCAACATTGTTATGACATGTCCACAAGAAGTCAGTGGATTCATGTCGTGTACAAGAAGTAGGATAGAGAGCAGTTTCACTCAGAATTCTTCATAGAATGGACTGGATGTATTTACCATGGCACCAGCAGTATAAAGCTCAGACATCTCTTCTATCCTGCATCATTGTTAATTGAGAATAATATCTCCTCTATTAAATAGGCCACTTCTCCGTCACATTGTGATGGATGTGTTTATATGGCCAACAACCGAGATGGGTCACCTCTCGACTGTGGTGAGACGACATCTTTGAGAGTGAAAGGAGATGGAATATTGTTTGTTACATAATATCACTCGGGTCATAAGGGGAGACTGGATTACGGAATGGTAATGGAGGATGGGGTTGATAGGGGAGAATTGATACATGACAAGCAAAGTTTGTCTGTCTGTCTGTCTCTCTCTCACTCTCACACAAAGACTCACAAATACACAAAATCACACAGACACACGCACGCACACACACACACACACACACACACACATATACGCAAACAATTTTAAAACTTACTTCGTTTAGTAAATCCAAGGGTGCACCCTCGGAATCAAACACTTCTCTTTCCACGGCAAGGTGCAAACAGCTGTTACCCTCACCATCAACAGCATTTATGCTTGCACCCAGGGCTATTAACAGGTGTGTCATTCCGAGGTGACCCCGGGAAACGGCTTCAAGCAATGGTGTCATTTCCTTTTTGTTCTTAATATCGAACTGAACTGAACCCTTTGTGGAAGTAAAAATACAAAATGAAAATTTACATGAAAATCAGGATGGATATCAATGTGTCATTATTGTCTTCTACTGTATACTTGATCAAACTGATCATGTACATTTGATGTTTGTCCGTAAAATCAACCTTCGTAAGATCCTCTAGATGTTGCTATGAGAATGTGTTCTAGACAGGATAAAGATGTCCTAAATAGATTGTTTCAGCTTAATCTACCTTTATTCCTAACTATAGTAAGTTTTAGGGGAGCTGAACACGAGTGAACACATGATTAACAGATCAAGACTAGTAAAGAAGAATTAAAATTTCTAAAGTATACTTTTGATGTTGCTATACTTAATAAGAGGTTCATAAAACTGTTGAGGTCGTTAGTGCCCACCACCATGAAATTATTGCGCGTGCACACACACAAATATATATATATATATATATATATATATAGGGAGAGAGAGAGAGAGAGAGAGAGATTTATATACATTACTGTTGGATATATAAATATATATGTTGAATGAGGAATATGTAAAATGAAGTTCACGAGAAACTTTATCCATCACAACGATTGGTTTGACCCATCTTGCATCGATTCCTTACGGGTGGGAGAGTTCTCGGTGTCGCTTGGTATGTTGTTGTTGTCAGTAGGTTCTTGGATTATAGCATTATAGACAACAACCTCCTGGCAACAACATACCAAGCGAAACCGAGAATATTTAGTGAGGTTTCTTCTGTAAAACAAGACACCAGATGATATGCATCTGCACCGGAGGATGCAACACATCCAATTATACAGTATTCAACCCACAAGGGTCCGATGCAAAATGGGTCAATACTCCATTTCCCGATCCCCCATTTGTAATAAAACTCAACAAACCGTGAAATTCCTGAGGTAGACTAAGTGACAGTTATATCACAACGTGTGTGTGTGTGCGTGTGCGTGCAGACATACATACATACATACATACATACATACATACATACATACATACATACATACATACATACATACATACATACATACATACATACATACATACATACATACATACATACATACATACATACATAGAGAAACTGTGCATAGTTTAGCAGTCCAGCGGATTTTGACATAAAGTGAAAAATAAAGTATCTTGAAATAAACTGAATAATGACATACTTACGTTTATATTTGTTTTGTTTGTAGAAAAGATAAATCCGGAGAAGAAGCACACTCTAAGATGTAGAGCAGTGTATATTCTAAAACTGGGGAAGGCCGGTTTCCGGGATTACCCTTGGTTTCCGGTCCAAAAAGGATTTAGCTTCATGGCGTATCATTAGACCCCAAAACCTGTTGGTCTAAGACTTCTTCCAAATATGGAGGCCGGAAAAGCCCTTAACCTCATACGCCTAATCACGTCCAATAGCTTTTCCAGCTGCAAACGGGTGTATATTTCGTTGGATGACGTGGGGATGTTATTGCTGGAGTATCTGAGGTCAAATTCTTTCATATTTATGGGAGATCCGTGGTTTCAGTAAATATGTAGAAACGCTTCAATGGTGAGTTATTTAACAGGAACCACATGGTCACTGGGATAATCTCTTGCCAGGGAGCTGAAAAGGATCGTTTGCAGAAAACGTAAATCCCAGGCTTTTCCCCTTCCATTTTTGAATAGGTCTTAGGCCAACAGGGTCTTACGAAACGGTACAAAGCTAAAACCTTTATGAATGGGAAACCCAGTGTAATCCCATAAACCACCCCCAATTTTTAATATACATACATATATATGTATATGTATATATATATAAGTGTATATGCATGTATGTATATTTACTGCTTACTATCTTACTAAATTTCCTTCTCTCTTCTATAAAAATCTGTTTTGTAAATTATTGTCTTCCTTACATTAATATTTTGAAAATAAAATTCTGTTCTTGTATATGTATATTGCATTGAAGAATGGATGTAAACATGATATTCTATGAACTGAGGTGCTTGTCATTTATACCTGTTTTACTTTGTAAATTGTACGATGGCACTGTATGATTTATAACCTATAAACTAATGCAGACATGTAAAAGAAGTTATCATACACAAAGATTTCTGTGAAACGATGTAACTGGTGAAAGAAATATATTCATCTTATAATTTCTTACTTTATATGTATATATATATATATATATGTGTATGTGTGTGTATAAATATATACATATTCCTACGCATAGACACACACACACAGACACACACACATATATACATATTTGCGTATATATATGTGTATGTATATATCCATACATATATATATACGCACATACACATACAGACTTCTTTGTGTGTGTATGTATATATATATATATATATATATATGTATGAGTATTCATCTTGTATGTGAGTGCGTATACGCTTGTGTGTGTGTGTGTGTGTGAGTGTCTTTTTGTCGTGACATCTATGTGATAGTTGTAAATGAGTGCCACTGTCATATAAGCAGGGTCTCTTATTTCCAACATTCTGCGGGAACATGTTTAGTTCTTGGCAAATGTTAGCTTCTTTGAAAAGAAGAGGAGAGGGTTGGCGATAGGGAGAGCATCCAGCTGCGGAGAATCTGCCTCAAGAAAATCTATCTGAGCCAAGTAAGTATGATGATGATGATGATGATGATATATATATATATATATATATATATATTATATATATATATATATATATATATATATATATATATATATATATATATATATATATATATATATATATATATATATATATATATATATATATATATATATATATTATATATATATATATATATATATATATTATATATATATATATATATATATATAATATATATATATATACAGTTAGACAGATAGATAGAAATAGATAGACACACACATGTAGTGTAAGGAGCTTTTTTCCCAGCCATAAACTGTTCCACGTTGAATCCCTCTGCATGGAAACTCAGGCAAGTATATTCTACTCTTACCTAGGGCTGAACAAAATCTTATAAGTGGATTTGGTAAATGAAAACTGAAAGCAGCTTCATAACATGTGTGTGCCTATGTATGTGTGTGTGAGTGAGTGTTTGCGTATGTGTGTGTGTGTAGTGGTTCGGTTAAGACGCTGAGAGGATAAGTGATATGCTTCAAATAAAAAAGTACTGGGATCGATACAGTTGACTAAAAGTTCAAGGTGATGCCCCGACATGTCCGCAGTCAAATGCCTAAAACATTTAAAAGATATATATATATATATATTTATATATACCTGATGTCTGTTATATTTTGGTTTATCTCATAATGACCTTGTTTCATTTGACCATTAAAGATATTACTATCAGTGGTGGTGGTCAGTTGGACTGTCAACACCGCTAATATCAACATGATCAATATACAATTGCTCCACAAACACAAGGCTTTTGTAGTACATGTGATTAAATCTATTTCCATTATTTTACTGGTACATTGGTAATATTTATATTATACAGATCAATAAAATACTGGAGAGTGTATATAATATGTATTTATTAACTAACCTTGGACAGCATCGCACACACCACTTTATATTTTCGCCTGAAAGTAATGGATAAGGAAAGAAAAACATGAAAAAAACAAACATCACACAGCTTGAGATAATAGTTATTAGGTCATTAAAGAAAACAAATGTAATTAGGTCACAATAACTTAATTACAGCAATTAGTACACACATACTCGCACACACATATATTTATTCAATACACACTCTACACAGTAGAACAATGATATATACACACCTGAGTAAACCCAGAAATGTAAAGACAGGAAAAATACTGCTAAGAATTCTGACAGCTTATATAAACATGAAATTTAGGAAGGAAAGAAGGGCTACAGGTAATCATATGAACCCCAGTACATGACTAGTATTGTATTTTATCAACCTTGCAAAGATGGAAGAAGTTGACCTTGGCAGGATTTGAACTCTGAACGTAAAGAGTCGTAAATAAAATAACACAATTTATTTTCTTCAAAAGTAATAAGAAACAAGAACAGGAGAAAAGAAGGAAAACAGTTTATTAAAGGAACCCCTGGGTATTACTGGTACAGATTATATTGACCCCAGAGTGATAGTAAATATTCTGGTAGGATTTGAACATGGAACATAAAAGAGACAAATGTAAATACTGTAAGGGGATGATTCTGTATTTAGCCCAGGGTCTGAGTAAATAGGGAAACTACAAAGGAGAGAGAGTGAGGAAGAAGAGAGAGAGAGAGAGAGAGAGAGAAAGTAGTTCTAGATGGGATGAAAGGAAGAAGAGAGAGGATTTGAACCTGTGACGTTGAGGAAATGGAGAACGAGATGAAGTAAAGTGTCCAGTCAGGCAACAACAATAACAATTATAGTGATGATTAATTAATGAAGCAGATTACAGTGTTATTTCAGTGCGAAAGAGAGAAGAAAGACAATGACCCTATGGTGGGATTATGACCTGAATGACTGAATGAAAAAGAAACAAACATTATTGAAAACATAAAAGAAACAGATTTGGATATTCCAGATCCAATGGGGACTTACTGCTGAACTGCCACATGCAGTGGTGTGTCTCCCTCCTTGTCTATCACATTGACATCGATGCCATTGTGACTCAACAGCAGCTCGACAGTGTGAAAGCATCCCGACGAACAGGCGCAGTGCAGCGGTGTTTGACCATCTACATCTCGAGGATTCACCTGAAAAAGAAAAGAATAAAAACATTAAAAATGGTGTCTGAAAGGGGGAGTCGGGTGGTGAAGAATTAAAAGAAAAACTCACAGAAAAAGAGAAGAGAAGGAATGAAATTAATCAAACAGGTGGAATGATTGGGGTGGGGAGTAGTTAATGGAGATTTCTATTGTATATACACACACGCGTATACACACATACATATGTACATATAAATATATTTATATACATACACACACAAACACACGCATATAGGATGAATAACTCAATAAATAAACACATAGAGCAGCAAAATGTGTGTGTGTATGTGTGTGTGTTCATAATTACATTTATTCTTTCATTTGTTTAAGTCATGTGACTGTGGCCATGCTGGAGCACTGTCGTTAGTCAAGCAAATCAACCCCAATAAGCCTAGTACCAGCATCGGTTGTCAAGCGATGCTGGGGACAAACACAGACACACAAACACACGCACGTACACAGACACACACACACACACACACACACACACACACACACATATATATATACATATATATATATATATACATATATATGTATATATATATATATATATTATATATATATATATATACATACATACATGTATATATATATATACATAAATATATATACATATTTAAATATATACGACAAGATTCTTTCAGTCTCCATCTACCAAATCCACTCACAAGGTTTGCTCAGCCTGGGGCTATAGCAGAAGACACTTGTACATTGTGCCATGCAGAGAAAATGAACCGGGAACCATGTGGTTGGTTTCATTTTCACTGCATGGCACAATGTACAAGTGTCTTCTGCTATAGCCTCAGGCTGAGCAAACCTTGTGAGTGGATTTGGTAGATGGAGACTGAAAGAAGCTCGTCGTATGTATATATATATATAAATATGTATATATATTTATGTGTATATATATATATATATATATATATATATATATATATATAATCGTAAAAGGTGAAAAAACTACAGAAGGCTTAAATGTTAAAAAATATATATATTTGCGTCAATATGTCTGAAGAATATTAAAAAATTTTAAAAATATGTTTTTCTCTTATAATGACATAATTACGAAGAAAGACCGGCAAGAAATTTGAAAAGCTAAATGCGAAACCGGTCTTTCTTCGTAATTATGTCATTATAAGAGAAAAACATATTTAAAAATTTTTTTAATATTCTTCAGACACATATATATTTTTTAACATTTAAGCCTTCTGTAGTTTTTTCACCTTTTACGATTTTATATATATTCACCCACGTGCTTTCACAAACCAACTTTCTTATCTATCTATCTATATATATATATATATATATATATATATATATATATATATTCATGTATATATATATATATACATATATATATATATATATATATATATATATATATATATATATATATACATTTGTGTGTGTGTGTATGTAAATAGATCTCTTTACTCTTTTGCTTGTTTCCATCATTTGACTGTGGCCATGCTTGAGCACCACATTTAGTCGAGGAATTTGACACCAGGACTTATTATTTGTAAGCCTAGAACTTATTCTATCGATCTCTTTGCCGAACCGTTAAGTTACGTGGGCGTAAACACACCAGCATCGGTTGTCAAGCGATGGTGGGGAACAAGCACGCACACTCAAACACATATATATATATATATATACATATACAGGACGGGCTTCTTCCAGTTTCCGTCCACCAAATCCACTCACATGGCTTTGGTCGGCCCGAGGCTATAGTAGAAGACACTTGCCCAAGGTGCCACTAAGTGGGACTGAACCCGAAACCATGTTGTTTGTAAGCAATCTACTTACCACACAGTGTGTGTGTGTGTATATATATATAATATATACTAATATATATATATATACATATATATATATATATATATATATATATATATATATATATATATATATATACATACATACTAATATAGGATGAAGTTTTTTTACAGAAAAAATATTCCATCGAAAAATGTGGCAGCATATTAAAATAACTTTACAGTTAAATTATAAACAACTTATAAATAAGGGCTAAAGAAAAGTATTTCAAAGCCAATTTGCTGATAAGAGAATTTTAAATCGTCAATTTCCACATATTATTTACTCGCTACAGAAAAAAAACACAAATAACTGAAATCGGGGAAAGCCGGACGATAGAATGTTTTTTAAAAGTTCGTTATTTCTATATTGAATCAATTTCGGAATTAATCTCATAATAGATTCTTTCCTCTTCAGTAGAACATACGAAAGGATATAAATAAGATACTTACGTCACAACCCCGAGATAGTAAGATCTCCACTGCTTGATGTCGATCCCTGAGAGTAAAAAATAGAAACATTGACTAATTTACATTAAATATGAAAATATTTTGGCTTTGAGACGAAACATCATCGTCATCATCATCACCATCTTCATCACCTGCACTATTATCATCAATATCATGCTCATCAACATCATTACCATCATCATCATTGCCACTACTTCCATCATTGATATAATCATCATCATCAACATCATTATCATCATCGCCATCATCACCATCATCATCATCGCCTTCATCATCATCACCATCTTCATCACCTGCACTATTATCATCAATATCATGTTCATCAACATCATTACCATCATCATCATTGCCACCACCTCCATCATCGGCATCATCATCATCATCATCATCATCATCATCACCATCATCATCATCACCCTCATTGCCAACACCATCATCATCATTATCATCTTCAACATCTCCAACATCATAATCAATATTATCATCATTCATCACCACTATAATCATAATCATCATCGGCATCATCAGTCATCGTAATAATCATCATCATCACCATCACCATCATCATCATCGTCATCATCATCATCACCATCACCATCATCATGATCATCATGATCATCATCACCATCATCATCATCATTATCATCATCATGATCATCATAATCATCATCATCGTCATCATCACGATAATCATAATAATCATCGTCATCATCATCCACATCATCATCCACATCATCACTATCATCATCATCATCATTATTATCAACATCTTCATCATCATGGTCGTCATCATCAACGTCGTCATCATGACCATCATCATCTTAAACATCACCATCATCGCCTCCATCCGCATCATCACAATCATCATCATCATTATTGTCATCATCATCGTCATTATCATCATCGTCGTTATCGTCATCATCATCATTGTCATCATCATCATCGGGATTGTTATGATTGAATAATGACTAATGAATTGGATCGATGACTAAAAAGAAGCTTGTTGTTGTTGTTGTTGTTTGCTAGTCTGCTGTTGTGCTGCTGTCCCACTGCAACTACTCTGGCCTCTTTGGATATTGAACCTGTGTCTGCAATTGCAACAAATTTACAAACAAAAATACATCTGCAGATTTTACTTGATTCTCAACTTACCACAAAACAGCATAATGTATAGCTGTGCCACCCCTGTAGTCTTTCGCTCCTAACTCCGCACCAGCTTCGATCAGAATCTCAAATATTCTTCTGTTGGCGCCCACTCGACAGGCAAACATTAAAGGAGTTCGTCCATATTCATTTATAGGTTTGTTAATCTGTAATGAAGAAAGTGAGGACATGTGAAATAGAGAAATTCCATTGTCTCTCTCTCTCTCTCTCTTCTCTCTTTGTCTCTCACTCTCTTTCTCGTTTTCTTTCCTCTTTCTCTCAATCTTTCACTCTCTATCGCCCTCTTTCATTTCTTTCCTTCTCTTTATTTTCTCACTTTCTCTCTCTTTCCCCTTCCTTCTCTCTCTTTCTCTCTCGTGTCTCTTTTACTCTCTCTCTCTTTCTTTTCTCTCTTTTCCCATTTTCCTTTCCTTTCTTTCTCTCTCTCATTTCCCTCCTCTTTGTCTTTTTCTTTTTTCTCTTATCTTTCTCTTTCTCTATTTTTCAATTTCTCTCTTTCTCTCTCCGTATCTCTCTCTCTTTCATTTCTTTCTCCTTCCCTTTTCTTCTCTCTCTTTCTTTCTCACTCTCTCTTTTTCCTCTTTTTCCCTCTCTCTCATTCTTTTCTCTCTTTTTCCATTTTACTTTTGTCTGTTTCTCTCCTTTTCCTTCTCTTTCTCTCTCTTTCAATTTCTCTTTCTTTATCTCTCTCTCTATTACCTTTTTTCTTTCTTTCTCTCTCTGTCTCCTTCACTATTCCTTTTCTCTCTTTCACCCAACTTTTTTCTTTTTCATCTCTCTTTCTCTTTTACTTTCATCTCTTTCTCTCTCTTTCTCTCTGTGCTTCTCTTTGCCTTTTCTACCTTTCTCTTTTCCTCTTTCTCTTTTACTTGTCTCACTTTCTTTGATGTCCTTTCTCTTTTCCTTTTCTCTTTCTCTCCCTTTCCTCTCACTTTCTTCTTCTCTTACTCTCTTACATTTTCTTTTCTATCTTTCTCTCTCTATGTCTCTTACTGTTTGTTCTCTCTTTCTCTCTCTTTCCTTCCACTTTTTTCTCTCTCTCTTTTCTTTTATTACTTCCTCTCTCCCTCTCTTTTCTATCTTTCTTCTTCTCTCTCTATTTCCCACTCTCTTTTCTCTCCTATATTCCCCTTTTTCCCACTCTGTCTCTTTTCTATTTCTCTCTCTCTCCTATTCTTATCTCTCACTTTCTTTTTCCCCTTTTCCCTCCTTCTTTCTCCCACTCTCTTTTTCTCTTCTCTCCTTCTCCCCCGCTCTTTTACCTTTCTCTCCTGCTTTACTTTTCTCTCTTTTACTATTCTCTCTTCTTTATCTCTCTCCTTTTCTTTTCCCTCTTTCTCTCTCCCTTATTCGCTTCCATTTATCTCTCTCTTTCTTTCCTCTCGTCCTCTTTCTCTCTGTTATATCCTTTCTCTGGTAATTTCTTCTCTCTTCCTCTCACTCTCTCACTTTCCTTTTCTCTCTTCCTCCCTCTCCCTCTCTTTCTTTCTGTCTCTTTGTCATTTCCTTTTTCTCTTCTTTCCCTCTTTTCCTTTTCTCCCTTAAGGGACTTACTTTTTTCTTTTCTCTCCTCTCTTGCCTTCTCCCCTTCTTTTCTCTCTTTCTCCCTCTTTCTTTTCTCTCATTCTCTTTATCCCTTTTACGTCTCTTTTATCCCTGTCTTTCTCATTTCTCTCTCTTTCAGTGTATGTTTTTCCTCTTTCTTCCTCTCTCTCTCTCCCATTTTCTCTCTTTATTTCTCTCGGTACCTTTTTCTTCTCTTATCTTCCATCTTTCACTCTTCCTCTCCCTCTTTCTCTTTTTCTATTCTCTCTCTCTCCCTCTCTGCTTCTTTTCTCACTCTTTTTATTTTCTGGTTTTCCTTCTCCCTTTCTCCCTTTATTTTTTCCTTTTCTCTCTTTCTCTCTCTGTTTCCTTTCTCTCTCTGTTTCCTTTCTCTCTCTCTCACTAGCATTTTCTTTTCTCTCTTTCACTCGTTTTCTTTGTCTGTTCTCTCTTACACTCTCATTTCCTCATTGTCTTTCTCTCTTTCTTTTTCTCTTTCTCTCTCCCCTTCTACTTATCTTTCTTCCTCTCATTTTTTCTCTCTCTTTCTTTCTTTTCTTGTTCCCGCTTTTTTCTCCTTTCTCTCTCTCGTTTTCTTTAATCCTTCTTCCTCTCTCATACCCTTTCATTTCTCTGTTTCTTCCTCTCATTTCTTTTTCTGTCTCTCTTTCTTTTCTCGCTCTCTGGTTTTTTTCTACTTCTTTCTCCCTCTTGTTTTCTTCTTATCATTCTTCCTCTCTCTCTTTCATTTCTCTCGTTTCTTTCTCTCTCTCTCCTTCTTTGACCCTCTCATTTTCTTTTTATCCTTCTTCCTCTCTCTCAAACTTTCAATTCTCTCTTTCTTCCTCTCATTTCTTTTCTCTCTCTTTCTTTTCTCGCTCTCTCGCTTTTTTCTCCTTCTTTCTCCTTCTCGTTCACTTTTTATCCTTTTTCCTCTCTCTCACTCTTTCATTTCTCTCTTTTTTCTCTCGTTTCTTTTCTCTCTCTTTCTTTTCTCGCTCTCTCGCTTTTTTCTCCTTCTCCCTCCGTCTCGTTTTCTTTTTATCCTTCTTCCTCTCTCTCACTCTTTCATTTCTTTCTTTCTTCCGCTCGTTTCTTCTCTCTCTCTTTCTTTCTCTCGTTTTCTTTTCTCTCTCTCTCCTTCTTTGACCCTCTCATTTTCTTTTTATCCTCTTCCTCTCTCTCAAACTTTCAATTCTCTCTTTCTTCCTCTCATTTCTTTTCTCTCTCTTTCTTTTCTCGCTCTCTCGCTTTTTTCTCCTTCTTTCTCCTTCTCGTTCACTTTTTATCCTTTTTCCTCTCTCTCACTCTTTCATTTCTCTCTTTTTTCTCTCGTTTCTTTTCTCTCTCTTTCTTTTCTCGCTCTCTCGCTTTTTTCTCCTTCTCCCTCCGTCTCGTTTTCTTTTTATCCTTCTTCCTCTCTCTCACTCTTTCATTTCTTTCTTTCTTCCGCTCGTTTCTTTCTCTCTCTCTTTCTTTTCTCGCTCTCTCGCTTTTTCTCCTTCTTTCTCCCTCTCGTTTTCTTTTTATCCTTCTTCCTCTCTCTCACTCTTTCATTTCTCTCTTTCTTCCTCTCGTTTCTTTTTCTCTCTCCCTTTCTTTTCTCGCTCACTCGCTTTTTCTCCTTTTTTCTCCCTCTCGTTTTCTTTTTATCCTTCTTCCTCTCTCTCACTCTTTCATTTCTCTCTTTCTTCCTCTCGTTTCTTTTTCTCTCTCTTTCTTTTCGCGCTCTCAGGCTTTTTTCTCCTTCTTTGTCCCTCTCGTTTTGTTTTTATACTTCTTCCTCTCTCTCACCCTTTCAATTCTCCCTTTCTTCCTCTCATTTCTTTTTCTCTCTCTTTCTTTTCTCGCACTCTCACTTTTTCTCCTTCTTTCTCCCTCTCGTTTTCCTTTTATCCTTCTTCCTCTCTCTCACTCATTCATTTCTCTCTTTCTTCCTATCGTTTCTCTTTCATTCTCTTTCTTTTCTCGCTCCATCGCTTTTATCTCCTTCTCCCTCCCTCTCGTTTTCTTTTTATCCTTCTTCCTCTCTCTCTCACTCTTTCATTTCTCTCTTTCTTCCTCTTGTTTCTTTTTCTCTCTCTTTCTTTTCTTGCTCTCTCGCTTTTATCTCCTTCTCCTTCCCTCTCGTTTTCTTTTTATCCTTCTTCCTCTCTCTCACTCTTTCATATCTCTCTTTCCTCCTCTCGTTTCTTTTTCATTCTCTTTCTTTTCTCGCTCTCTCACTTTTATCTCCTTCTTTTCACTCTCTCGCTTTCTTTTTATCCTTCTTCCTCTCTCTCACTCTTTCATTTCTGTCTTTCTTCCTCTCTTTTCTTTTTCTCTCTCTTTCTTTTCTCGCTCTCTCGCTTTTATCTCCTTCTTTCTCCCTCTCGTTTTCTTTTTATTCTTCATCCCCTCTCTCACTCTTTCATTTCTCTCTTTCTTCCTCTCGTTTCTTTTTCATTCTCTTTCTTTTCTCGCCCTCTCGCTTTTATCTCCTTTCTCTCTCTCGTGTTCATTTTATCCTTCTTCCTCTCTCTCACTCTTTCATTTCTCTCTTTATTCCTCTCTTTTCTTTTTCTCTCTCTTTCTTTTATCGCTCTTTCGCTTTTATCTCCTTCTTTCTCCCTCTCATTTTCTTTTTATCCTTCTTCCTCTCTCTCACTCATTCATTTCTCTCTTTCTTCCTCTCGTTTCTTTCTCTCTCTCTTTCTTTTCTCGCTCTCTCACTTTTTTCTCCCTTCTCCCTCCCTCTCGTTTTCTTTTTATCCTTCTTCCTCTCTCTCACTCTTTCATTTCTCTCTTTCTTCCGCTCGTTTGTTTCTCTCTCTCTTTCTTTTCTCGCTCTCTCGCTTTTTTCTCCTTCTTTCTTCCTCTCGTTTTCTTTTTTTCCTTCTTCCTCTCTCTCACTCTTTCATTCCTGTCTTTCTTACTCTCTTTTCTTTTTCTCTCTCTTTCTTTTCTCGCTCTCTCCCTTTTATCTCCTTCTTTCTCCCTCTCGTTTTCTTTTTTTCCTTCTTCCTCTCTCTCACTCTTTCATTTCTCTCTTTCTTCCGCTCGTTTCTTTCTCTCTCTCTTTCTTTTCTCGCTCTCTCACTTTTTTCTCCTTCTTTCTTCCTCTCGTTTCCTTTTTTTCCTTCTTCCTCTCTCTCACTCTTTCATTCCTGTCTTTCTTCCTCTCTTTTCTTTTTCTCTCTCTTTCTTTTCTTGCTCTCTCCCTTTTATCTCCTTCTCCCCCCTCTCGTTTTCTTTTTTTCCTTCTTCCTCTCTCTCACTCTTTCATTTCTCTCTTTCTTCCGCTCGTTTCTTTCTCCCTCTCTTTCTTTTCTCGCTCTCTCACACTTTTCTCCTTCTTTCTTCCTCTCGTTTTCTTGTTTTCCTTCTTCCTCTCTCTCACTCTTTCATTCCTGTCTTTCTTCCTCTCTTTTCTTTTTCTCTCTCTTTCTTTTCTCGCTCTCTCCCTTTTATCTCCTTCTCCCCCCCTCTCGTTTTCTTTTTTCCCTTCTTCCTCTCTCTCACTCTTTCATTTCTCTCTTAATTCCGCTCGTTTCTTTCTCTCTCTCTTTCTTTTCTCGCTCTCTCACACTTTTCTCCTTCTTTCTTCCTCCTCTCGTTTCTTTTTCTCACTGTTTCTTTTCTCGCTCTCTCGCTTTTTTCTCCTTCTTTCTCCCTCTCGTATTCTTTTTATCCTTCTTCCTCTCTCTCACTCTTTCATTTCCCTCTTTCTTCCTCTCGTTTCCTTTTCTCTCTCTCTTTCTTATCTCTCTCGTTTTCTTTCTTCAAACTCCCTTTCTTAATCTTTTCTCTCCTTTTTTCTCTCTCTTTCTCTGTTTCGTTTCTCTTTTTGTCTTCTCTATAGTTCTCTCTCAATTTTCATTTTCTTTCTTCTATTTTTCTATTTCTCTCTTCATTTTTCTATTTCTTTTTCTTTTTCTCTACTACTTGTGTCAGTCATGAGACTGCGGCCATGCTGGGGCTTTTTCTCGATTCTTTGTTTTATGTGTGATCCCTTTTCTGTCTAATTAGCACCAACGTATAGCTCTCTTTTGCTTCATGGTTAAGCAACAGGGATGCAAATACACCAACACTGGTTATCATTTAGCAGTTGGGGACACTAACGTAGATACATATGCATACACACACACATACAATCTCCACTCAAAAATACACACACATCTGCTTGTCTGTATATACACGTAGACACACACATACATATATATATACGAGCTAATAACACATGTAAGGATGTGTTTTATCTATTCCCCAAAGTGAATGGAGCCTTGTCCAGGAGAAACCAACGTCGTCAGACCTTATCCCTCGTTCATCGGATGTTTCGACCCTGAACCGTAACACCCTACTCTTGGTGGGTCAACAGAGGTGGCCAATTCACTGCTCCTCAACTCCTCATGCCTTCCAGCGTTAATCGTCTCTCTTACACCAAACCCAGCAAAAGGCTCTTTCAGTTGCCTCTCCTATCATGCGCACAGCCACCTATCCCTCCTTACCTCACATTCCAGTTGCTGTAAAAATCCTCCATGCCGACTGGGCAAGGAATCCCCTACAGCCAACCTCCACTCGGAAAATCCATACCTGCCATCCCTTCTCCCTGCAATCCTACAGAAGTCTCTGAGACCTCGTTAGAACCGGCTCCCCACGTGACTGTTCGTTCAATTATGATAATTTTCTGGGCCTTTTCAGGCCACAGGACCACATCAGGCCTCAGGGTTGTATGGATATCCTGGGGAAACTGCAATTTCTTCCCTAAGTCTACCTTCATATCCCATTGTTGAGACCCTTGCAGCAAGATGTGTATTGCTTTTGCTGGCTTTACTGCTTTCTCTCCCTCTTTCACGAACTGAATTGCGGCAGTTATCTTCCCTTCACTTTTACTGCTCCAGGGTGTGAGCAAGTATTTGTATCTGCCTTGAGAAAGTGTTATTCTGCACCCTTCCAGGATGTGTGCCAGAGTGCCCCTTTCCCACAAAGTCTACACAGCTGGTCTTCCCTCAAACCTTATCTGTGCAGGTTTGTTGGTGTCGGGAGTGTTTCATACACCGCTCCATCCTGGAGGGAGATGTGCAAAGGTTCCAGCCTCCACAGGTCAGTCCATGTGAGCTTCCTCTTAGGGAGATCCCATTTAGTCCATGCACTCAGAGATTCCAGCTCGACAGCTCTTTATTTCCTTTTATCTTCCTCCTGGTTCCACATTGCTTTCTGAGTCATAGCCCGCCTCTTCCTGGTGTCTGCTTTCTTCTATTGTTGGAAATAGGAAGAGCCAAGTCCCTGGCGACTCCAACATGTAGCTCCAATTATGAAGCGTAGCTCCAGCATGCCTTCAGCCTGAATGTCAGCGGTGCTAGTTACCCACACCTTGTGGTAATACCTGCATGTCTGACAAGCTAATCCTTAGAGTCCCTCTACACCATTACATTACATTTTGCTACTATAAATTCCTCCATTAAATACGACAGGGGAAGTTGCAGCCTTCCAGATTTTATGGACAGGCCTACTGAAGTGAAGCTTGGGAAACTCCGAGCAATCTTCGGAGGTATTTAGTTATCTTTCTCTCCACCCTTTCCACACTTGTCATTGGAGCATCATACAGCGTCAGCAACCATATGAGTCTTGGGAGCAGTCTGTGTTGGTAGAGCCATGCCCTGAACTTTCCTGGAAGCCCTGATCTATCAATCCTCATCCGCCACTTCACTGCTTGCTTTACAATTTTGGTGACATTGCTTCTCTCTGACAGCGACTTGTCAAACATCTTTTCAAGGCATTTATTAGGATTTACCTCCTTGCACTTGGAGCCTGATTTTGTTGGTTATCTTGCTGCCCTCCCTGATTACCATGCTCCTCGAAACACTTAGGAAGATGGTTCAATTCATGTATAAGCTCAATGAAGAGAAAGAACCCACTTTATGTTTGTCACTGAATCTAATACAAAGTAATTATTTGAGACTAGATATCTGCGGGAACTTCTGGATGACACCAACTTCTGTTGAATATCTTCAAAATGTGAAAAAGTGGATACAAATGAAAGGAAACGATAGGGGAATAAAAACATAAATAAGGCAGTGCTTCATTTAAAATTAAGTGCTTCGTTAGTACTTTGTAGCCATACAAAATGTTAAAAGGTGTGAGTTGTTCATACACAACTGTATTACATCTGTTTAGACAACAATATCAACATCATCTGGAGGAAAACACCTACCATTGAATTACAGGTATGATGGTCATCAAGAAAATAAATGATGCTTCTTTCTGCATTTCACCATCCGTCAGCTCTCTTCACTCCTAATTTAAAACCAAGATTTCTGGTCTCCTACCAACAGAATCTCTCTAAATTTAACAGAATCATTCTACCAACTGCTTCCTAACCATGATGGTCCTATACCAGGGACTCTCAAACCTTTTAAATATGGTTTCTTTTCATTTACCAAGGATTTCTCAATGACCCTTTCCTTGCTACGGCTCTATATAACACATGGGTGACTACTTACCACAGAACCTTCGCCAGAATAAGTGAATACTTGATGCTTCACCACTTAGTTTTCTTTACTGATACAACCGTTGATACATAGCTTCAGTTAAACCCGGGTACACATTCTTTGTGTTTCATATAATCATAAACTCATATAATATTTTCCCACAGCGCCCCCACACATGGGTTGTACTGACCTCACTGGGAAATCCTGCTCAATATTCCTGCAGACAATATCTTATCGAGTGACTACCATCCAGTCATTCTAACTTCCAATGTTTCAATTATGAAGTAAAAGTCACAAACAACCATCATATTTGTCCCTTTAGGTATCTTTCATTATTCAATGAACACCAGTACAATTTTATAAAGCCAGATCCAGAGGGGCTTGGTACCTGTGTGACACACCAGTGTTTTCATGTTTGACAAAATCTGCATAAAATGGTGTAGCCCTTGACATCAGTAAAACCATCGACTGCGTATGGCAAGAGGACTTCTTTAAAAAGTCACCATCGATCTACAGATTCCATCTGTTTCTCATCTCATCTGAAAATTTCATATCAGAATACTCCCTTGCAGTGTGTGATGATGGGTTTCTCTCTCATTCACATTCCATCCACTTTGCCATGCTCAAAATTTGGTCAAGAATAATATTCTTTTCTACTCAAGGCACAAGGCCTGAAATTTTGGGGCAGGGGACCAGTCGTTTAGACCGACCGCAGTAGGCAACTAGTACTTAATATACCGACCTAGTAAGTATGACAAGAAAAGTCGACCTCGGCGGAATTTGATCTCAGAACGTAAACACAGACGAAATACTGCTAAACATTTCACCTGGCGTGCTAACGATTCTACCAACTCGCTACCTTGGTCAATAATTTTATTATAACTTTAATGGCGATTAGCGGAAAGAGATGGAGAAAGAAATGAAATATTATGGAGAAATATATGCAGTTAGTTTGAAGTTTTCAAATTGTGTATAAAATAATAAAGAAATAGGCAAATTTGAGAAAGCAATAAACAGAACAACTTACTTCCAATGGCTTCTCCTGAAGTAAGATTTTCAATCCTTCCACATCATTATTTCTAATTTTATTATAGATTGAGTCCATGGCTTCTGAATAAAAGATGACAAAAAAAGATTAAAACAGTTTTTAAAAACTTATAAAGTGAGGTAAACAACAATACACAGAAATTGATGATTCTAAAACCTTGCATAAGATAACATTGATATTGTAAACTTCAGTTTATCTAAATTATTATTCATAGGCGCAGGAGTGGCTGTGTGGTAAGTAGCTTGCTAACCAACCACACGGTTGCGGGTTCAGTCCCACTGCGTGGCATCTTGGGCAAGTGTCTTCTGCTATAGCCCCGGGCCGACCAATGCCTTGTGAGTGGATTTGATAGACGGAAACTGAAAGAAGCCTGTCGTATATATGTATATAATGTATATGTGTGTGTGTTTGTGTGGCTGGTGTTGTCCCCCTAGCATTGCTTGACAACCGATGCTGGTGGTGTTTAGGTCCCCGTCCTTAGCGGTTCGGCAAAAAGAGACCATAGAATAAGTACTAAAAGGTGGTGCTCCAGCATGGCCGCAGTCAAAATGACTGAAACAAGTAAAAGAGTAAAAGAGAGCTGAATGTTCTTCTTCACACTAATAAACCTAACAACAGTCATTGTGTTGTGTCTCTAGGTTAGATTACAGATTGACTGGTTACAATTAAACCCTCAATATTGGAATGTACAGTCTGTTGATCAGCTACGTAGAGGCAGCGTACATGTTGAGCTATAAATCTGTGGATCATACCCCAGCTACGGTGGAGGGCACATTATATCAAAGACAAACTGATTCTCCAAAGAAAGGTAAATTTACGAAAAATAGTAAAAGAAGCAATGAAACAGAGATTGTTCAATAAAACCTCCTGTATTGATCTTTGTCGAAACACTAGCAAAGTAGATGAGATCAAATCAGACACTATCAACAAGTGCTTACTTTATAGATTTTTGCAAAATTCTTTATGACTATTTCATAATTATTTAATAAATTTCCATTATATATATATATATATATATATACATATCTCATTGCCTTCATCACTTAACGTCCACTTTTCATCCATTCATGAGTAAGATGGATGACAGGAGCCGGCCAGGTAGAAAAACTACCTGTCTATTTAGGAAAGGGATTTTACAGCTGGATGCCCTTCCAAACGCCAACCACCAGTTTTGTCCCACTGTATGACACCTTGGGCGAGTACCTTCTTCTAAGTCCCATGGCTGATGAAGGATTCTAAGTGGATTAAATAGAGATAATCTGAGAGAAGCCCATCGTACACCGCTGGACAAAATCTGAGGACCAGTGAAAAATCTGCCAAAATGAAGTGTTTGTGTGAGTGTACGTATGCATATATATATATATATATATATATATATATATATATATATATATATATGCATACACCTGCTTGAGTGTGTGTATATTTCCATTTGATTTTACTGGAAATCGCTCAGCTATGAACGGTTATCATTTTCCCTGTTAATAAACAAGCCATTAGAATAAGTGATCCCTTGAACAACAGGTAAGGGTTAATAACATGAAGGAGATACAGATCCAAAAAGAATGGATTGATAATATACTCATACAACCAATGGTAATATGGAGAAAAGGTGTAAAATTATTGCTTTATATGAATATAAGTACATATATAAGTCTATGTATGTGTATACTCGTGTGCATGTGTGAGTAGCTGTATGGCATAGTGATTCGGATGTTACCCTCACAAGAGCTAGATCGTGGGTTTGATTCTTGCAATGCCCTTCCTTTCCCAAGAGAAGAAACGACAAAGGCTGGAGTCTCAAGCCATTAGAAAAGCCAGCTTAACAGAATATACGTTAACAGAACAACTTCAAAGTAACGCAGATAAAAAACGCCTGCTCCAGAGAACAGGAAACATCAAAGTAACGACAAGTCAGGTTGGAATTTAGAACTTTATCTTTTGGAGAGGAGCGACTAGTAACCTTTAACTAAGATCTTAATACATAAGCATTACGATAGATGTTTTATGAATACATTTGTGTAGAGTACACACTGGGTCAAAGATCGGGTGAGCGCTTGTATATATTATAAATACACAAATTTGGTAATTTGTTTAGTCTACTTCTTTTTCTCAAGAGCTTCATGCATCAGTGAACAGTCAACAGCGTTGGAGACCATGGAGATTAAATTTCTGAATATTTGAAAAGAGTTTCCTGTATCATTGTAAATTTTGGTGGATATCAAAATGCCGACATCATGACTGATGCTCAATGCTCTGTGAATACTGTAAAGGCTGTGAGATGTGACACACGCATGAGACTGCGAATCTGTAGCTACTGGGAAGGGACATAGTAGGAGTTCTGAGTGTGTCTGCACCACACCACAATTCATTGCCACATCATTGAGCAGGCAGTGAGTTACGCTCTAGACAGACAGCTTTGTGAAACTGCTGTAGACTGGGATCAAATTCTGGCTGGAGAGGATTGCCATTGGAAGGTCATATGTGTGGCAGCAAGATTCATCTCTTCGTCATACCGCTGGAAAGTACCAGACGTGATTGTTGGAGATTTTATACGACTGCCCCAGCCCGAATTTCTGGTCTTCTAATTCCCCTGATTGTAATACCCTGGATTACTATGTGAGGGGCGCAATTGAGAAAGATACCAACCACTCTTCCTGCAGCGCTAAGTCCAAGCTGATGACCAAGATCAAAGAGGGGTTCGAAAATCTTCCCAAGGACACAGTGAGGAACGCATATGCCAGGCTTTGAAGATGTGTTGAGGCTGTGGTGGAAGTGAAAGGCAGATAATTTCAGTAAACCTTTATCTCTCAGCCAAAACCTAGTTTTGACAGGTTTTGAATTTTTAAAACGCCTATTTTTGGATGTGATATGGAGTTTTATTTTCCTTTTGTGAAAACTGTCAGATGTATACATACACTCATTGCATATGTATACATATCTATATACATATATTTAAATGTATATGTATACACAAATACGCATACATGTATGTGTATGCCTATCCATTTAGATATTTATTCACATTTGTTGCAGCTTTGCAATATTGTATGCTAAAAGTATTCCACAAGGGACATCCAGGAATCGCAAGAATGAAAGCACTGATGAGAAGCTAAGTTTACTGGTTGAATATTTGAACTCAGAACATAAACATTTCCTCCGGCCTGCTAAGCTTTCTGTCAGCCGGATAAGGAGTTTTATTTTACTTTTGTGAAAACTGTCAAATGCATTCTTGTGTTCTTTTTACTTGCTTCAGTCATTTGACTGCGGCCATGCAGGAGCACCACTATTAGGCGAGCAAATCGACCCCACGATATATTCTTTGTAAACCTATTACTTATTCTTAGTCTCTTTCCCGAACCACTAAATTAGAGGGATGTAAACACACCAGCATCGGTTGTCAAGCGATGTTGGCGGGGGGATAAACACAGATACACAAACACAAACGCACACATACACACATACACACACACGTATACACACACACACACACACACACACACACACACACACACATATATATATATTATATATATATATATATATATATACACATATATATATCATCCAGCGGAAACCACAGTTGCTCAAGGTAAAAAGGAATTCCTCTCTCTTTCAGGAACATCAGTTTTTTGTATTGACTACATATCGCCGCTTTGATCTGTTTTTTGTATTGGATGCAGGTCGCCACCGTGAACCGCTGCATCATGCACTTTAAACATATAGCATGAACGAACTCACTTCAAACTATATATATGAACTTTATAATGTCTGACTCCGTTGTGTATTATAAATGAATTTCTTGTGATTGATAGCATGAACTATCTTTTTTTATATATAACTTTTTTTGATAAGGTTCATTTCAGGAACTGAAACATGTTATAATGTATATATAAAAATTAAAAATTGTATAATATAGCAGCATTTTCGAACTTCATTTTTTACATATATATATATATATATATATATATATATTATATATATATATATATATGACGGGCTTCTTTCAGTTTTCGCCTACCAAATCCAGTCACAATGCTTTGGTTGGCCCGAGACTATAGTAGAAAACACTTGCCGAAGGTGCCACGTAGTGGGACTCAACCCAGATCCATTTGGTTGCTAAGCAAGCTTCTTATCACACACACGCATTTCTGTGTGTGTGTGTGTGTGTGTGTGTGTGTTGTGTATCCAAACTGGGTTTCTATTCATGTTTGTTGCTGCTCTAGTTGCGATCTCTCAACTATATAGAAGCCGTCAGTTTATCGAAATTTCCTTGGAAAATTGATTTGGGAAAAAAGTGTACAAATCTCGATGCCAACACATTGTTATTGTTTCTTAATGTACCCTGTCCTCTTTTATTCTACAAAAACCTGCCACACACTGCTTGACGCTTACAGACCTGTATCCTATCCTTATATATTAGAGAGAGATACTGACACAAACACACACACATATATACACACACATATTACACACGTTCGTAGGCACAAGAGTAACTGTGGCAAGAAGTAATTATCTTCTGTTATAGCCGTGAGCTGACCAAAGCCTTATAAGTTGTGTATGGTCAGTGCATCTCCGACCGCGTCGATCAATTTGCTCAGTAGAGCAGTATTGTTCCTATACGCCAGGTTGGTAAAATGGTTACGTCTCGAAGGCACCACCAGATACTTTCTTACAGACCTTGGCCATCAGACAATCGATGACACAGTTGAAAAGATCAGCGGTGACCTTGCAATCTTTTTGATCCCCTGTTAATGGAGAACCAGTCAGAATCCTTGCAATTCACCCGCACGCAGCACTCGGTACTGCTATACACCTGTTGGAACAGGGTGGTGATCTTGGGGGGCGCGTCGACAAGCTTGAGAACTTTCGATTACTGGTTGGGACACTCATATTTAAGTTGCAAGTGAATCTCGTCACCAAGAACCATCCCCGCCATGATTCCTCCTGTCTCCATGATCCTAACATCGCGCCTCAATATTCGCGGGTTCTTTGATCAATCGCTTCATTACCCTGGCTGACAATGAGACTGTCAACTGAGAGATCTTCAAATTAAATGTCAACCAGTCTGCACATTATTTCCTGGTAAACACAATACTTCTTCCGAAGGATCTTGAAGTAATCAATACCACCGGGAGGCCCGAATTGCGTGGCGACATGAATGAGTACAGCAGGATCGACCGAAATGCAGCAATGCCCATCTCAGATAAAAGAGGGAAATTCTGGGCAGAAGAA